>NW_015163637.1:360538-361750 GCF_001447785.1 Gekko japonicus | reverse complement strand
GAGGCATATAGCCAGTTGCGAGAGAACCTTTCACACACATTTTGTGAGAGTTACTTTCACACACACAATGAACTTTCAATCCACTTTGCAAATGGATTTTACTCCATTTGAAAACAATTGTTAAAGTGCTTTGAAAGTGGATTGAAAGTGAATTATTCAGCTTGTATGACATGTTGTACTAGGGAGATCATGGTCTGACCCAGCACAGCTACTTTTACATACAGTTGCCAACTCTGCGTTGGGAAATCCCTTGAGATCTGGGGGTGGAGGCTAGTGAGGGGAGGGATCTCAATGGGGTTGAATTCCATAGAGTCCACCCTCCAAAGCTGCTATTTTCTTCTGGGGAGCTGATCCCTGTAGTTTGGAGATCAGTTATAATTCCAGGAAATTTCCAGGCTACACCTGGATTTTGGCAATCCTATTATGTTCATTCTCTTAGTGTAAATCAGCTCCTAAAGCTCTATGGTAGCTCTTACACAGAAGGGGGACAAGAAGTACTAAAACACATATTTATTTATTTATTTCTATATTTATAGGTAGGGATGGGCACAGACTGTAGCTGAACCACGAACTGAACCACAAACCAGGAGGATGATTCACAAACTGAAGCAGTTCGTGGTTCATGGCCCCACAAACCCAATTGAAAGGGACCACAGTCCCTTTAAATGGGGTTTGCAGAAAGCCACAAAACCTCCCAAAAAAAGCTGAGCAATGAGGAGCAGCTTGCTCCCTGCTGCTCAATCCTGTACAGTCTCTTTTAATTTTAAACAGCTGTTTTTGGACCATCTTGTGCACTTCCCAGTTTAAAGGGACTGCACAAGGCAGCCTGAAACAGCTGAGCAGCAGAGAGCCCCCCCCCACAAACTCATCTGTTTTTCAGGCCGTCTTCTGCAGTCCCTTTAAAGTTCTGTTCGCGAACTACAAACATGACAAAATTTGTGAGGGATTTTGCTTCATGGTTCAGTTTGTTCCCATCCCTATTTATAGGCCACATAGTTTACATCATTCTCCCCGCCACCATTTTATCTCACAGCAGTCACCTTGTGAAGTCAGTTAGACAGCTTCAAGAGATGATTAGGTAAACACAAGTGGGGACCCGCAAGAAACTTGAGGGAGCGGCTATCCCATTCTCCCCACCTCTGCTTCTTCCCCTCTCCCCCTACTTCTCTCACAGTCTTTCTCCTTCCTGCCGCCCATTTTCTTACTCTCTCT
>NW_015163637.1:356569-360513 GCF_001447785.1 Gekko japonicus | reverse complement strand
TTTCCCTATCCGTGGAAATAAGTATCCATACGCAGAGGGGACTGTTGAGAATTAAATATATAGATATGGAGCAGAGGTCCATCAGTGGCTATTAGCTGCAAGGTATAGATGGAAATTATGTTTGGGGTAGTGATGCTCTATATCCTTGGTGCATGGGGAGAGGCAACAGTGGGAGGGCTTCTGGATTTCTGGCCCAACTGGTGGACCTCCTGATAGGACCTAGTTTTTGGTCTCTGGATGGGTCACTGGCCTGATCCAACATGGCTTCTCTTATGTTCTTAGAGTTACTGTCCTAAGGTCATCCAGTTAGCTTCATAGTACAGTAGGATTTTGAACCTGGGTCTCCCAGATCATAGCCTGACATTAAACCACACTGGCTCTCATGCTTCTTTCCATATCTACACAGAGTTACAGTCTCTCCCTTTCTGTGTGTCTCTGTGTTTGGTACAATGCTTTACAACATAATTCTCAGATTGTAGAAACTGATTTACATACACTATCAAAAAAATAAAATAAGACCTTTGTTCTTATCGATTTGGAGAGTAAATCTAGCATATCATGTTGCTTGCAATTATATTGTTTTGTCTTTTTTGTCATTTGAAGGGCTAGTAGTATATAGTTCTTTTCTAAAGCCCTCTTTCTGCTACCTAATTACAGTCTTTCAGTGTTTGCTCTGTCACCAAATGGTTTTCACAGTGTGGCAGCGAATCAGTTCTTTTCTTGATTTTTCTCAGCTTCAATTATTGCTAATAAAAGTTGATTTTGTTCATGGACTACAGACTATGGGAAGCACACAATTAAAACCTCCAGGGATCCTTCTTTAATTCAAAATGGAGTCCTATGGTAGCCACACACACACAAAATCTCAGCATTCAAGAGACTGAATCAAAATGTCAACTATTAAGGCAAGTTCAAGTCCGAGAATGTGAATACCCCTAACTGGGAGGGCATTCAAATGTATCTGGGGGCCGGCTGGTTTCTTAGTTTGTTTGGTTTGTTTGCATTTTATTTCACAGTCAAATTGCTGTGAGATTCAGTACCAGGAGACAACAGTTCAACCATTTCCACTGTCTTTTATCTTGACATACAAAATACACAAAGAACACAAGGATAATGTGCTTTCATGTGCCATGTGTAATAATAAAAAAAGGTCTTATGGGTAAATGCTGTTTGATCGTGTCATGATACAAAATAAACACTATTTTCATAAAATGGGTGGGAAATCAACACACACACTCAGCTGCCTCCCCCCCATCACAAGGAAACTGGATTTGTTCCCTGGGGTAACATTTGAGGGCCATTTAGAGCAGGTAAAACATGCATTGGAAGATATAGGTTTTTGATTTATTCTCTTATTATCATCACTAATTACCTGTTATTATTTTATTCCCAATTATCATTATTTATTGTATTAATGAATCACCCCACCCCTGCTACTCAGGGCTCTGGACTATGTACAAGAAATAAGATAAAATCAGTTAAAACATTAATACAACATTAAAGACAATCAGGTGGCAAATCACCAATCCCCATTCCACCTCCTACTGCTGGCTACTTCATGGATAGGGGGGAAGAGGGCAAAATAAATGTAAACAACAGAGAACAGGAAGGGTGCCAACCAAGATGGTACCATCATTGTCATCAACCAAAAGCACACACCACAAAAAGGTATGGTGACTGCTTCAGTTGGTGGCACACCAGAAGTGGTTAAGAGTGTTGGAGTAGGATCCAGGACACCTGTCAGCTATGCTGCCATGGGGGTTGGGATGGTCAGGCAGAGTCGGTGTAATTGCTATTGCATTCCTTTCTGTGCTTCGCACTGAAATGCTTATCTGTAATGATGTGCAGGTGGGAGTTGTGTTGTCTGCTTTTTTCCAGGGAGCCGTGGGAGAAGGCGAGTTCCCAGCTTCAGCTAGAAACCGTTTGCTAGCTTTATCCCATGTGTGGGAGGGTGCCTAATTGGCCAGCGCAGTGGGGGTGTGCACACAAATATCCTATATCTTATTATGTCCAAGGGGCAACTGCCATTCTTAACAGTGACTATGTTAACGCATCTATAGCTCTTCAATAAAAGTATTACCTTTCCTGAAAGCGTGTACTCCATTGTTGGCTGTGGGTTCTGACAACACGCGGGTTTGATTCCCCACTCATTCCATGGAAGCTGGCTGGGTAACCTTGAGCCAGTCATGTACTCTCAGCCTAACCTACTTCACGGGGTTGTTGTGAGGATAAAACAGAGGAAAGGAGAATGATATAAACTGCTTTGGGTCCCCATTGGGGGAAAACAGGGGTATAAATGAATTAAATTATGGCTCAAAAAAACAGGAAGCACAACAAAAAGCATGAAGGATGTAGTTCCTCAGATCTCAAGGTCCACATCCACTTTGAATACCATCAGATGACTCACCATTTTGAGATTCAGAAAGTTTGAAAGCAGAACTAGATTATACACTCTCTCACAGAAATATTAGATTACACACTCTCTGGTTTCCAGATTGACTTCAGGAAATCCATCAGTCTTTCCCTGATCTGCCTGTTGGACAGGTCTTGCCTTGGTCCCAGCAACAACCAAAAAAGTAGTGCAATATGGTGGGTGGACCACCTGCCCGGCCACACTGTGTACTGGTGCAGCCTTTCCCAGGAGGTAGCGGCCAGGGTTCAGAAGGGCAGGTCACAGGCAAAGTTGCAGAGAGGAACCAGACTCCAGTCCAAAAGTCAGGGGTTTCAGAGAGCAGATTTGCAAAGTCCAGTCTAGGGTCAAGTGATTCAAGCAGCAAGTCCAGTCCATGGTCAGGGGTTCCAGAAAAGCCAATAGGTCCGGTTCAAGGGTCACAACCCCAACAGTAACAGCAAGATCAGCAATTCAGCAACAATATGTACTTGTTGTACCCACAAAACTACTGTTTCTCCCAGCTGATTTTGTACCCAAGTCTTAACAAGCTACCCTCCCAGTCCATTCCTTGGCAGTCATCCTGAAACTACTCATCCATCTCATCAGTTGACAGATGACAATGGGCCCTGAGTCTTGCACTCCTTTTCTGCAACTCAGTGCTGCAGGGGTGTGGGTGGGCTGGGAGCAGCTTCTGAAGCCTTGTTTACTGCTTCAGAACTACAGGGCAATGACTCAGTTTCAGCTGTAGGCTGTGACTTCTTCTCTTGTTGTGCTGCTCCTGGCTCCTGGGTCAGATCCAACTGCCACCCATTGTTCAATTAGGGGCTGAGGGCCAGCTGCAGGTAGCTCTTTATCACTGGAATCTGTCACTGAGCACAGACTGACTTACAACACACTATAAAGTTGGTAGTTTAAGGGCACTGCCATGCACGATTGATGCTGTCATCTCCAGATCAGTGGTATACCAGAAGTGCACCATCTCAGTTAGCAGAGGTGAGGAAAGACAAGGGGTGCTAGCCCAGTGCTGTCATCTGGAGGGGTTGTTCGAGGGGCACATGGCATATTTGTCATTCCAAAGCTGCATTATCACTTCTGGCATGATCCTGGAATTGACATAATCATGTCTGTGTTATGCTTTAGGATTCCATCAGAATTCAATGGGGAGTTCTAGAGTGCCTCCCCAACATGATGACATCATTTATGGCAGAGGCATCAAATTCATTTGTTACAAGGGCCTCATCTCCCTTATAAATAAAAGCCAAATGGTGGTGGCACTTCTCTAGAACATTCCACACACTCCAAAATCAGTTCGCTCTCTGATCTGTCATTCAGAGGGTCTCCCTATCCACTGTCTGCTTTGCCTGAGTCCTGCCTCCAACATTCTAAACATTTTGCTGTTCCTCTCCCCCCCATAGCCAGTCAGAACACAGAGGTTATTTGCATATGCAGCCTCATTGGCCTTTGCCTCGGAACACAGAGGTCATTTGCATATGCGAATTGATTGGCTTTTGCCTCTAACATTCTAAACAGTTTTGCTGTTCTGAGGTAAAAT
>NW_015163637.1:311249-351249 GCF_001447785.1 Gekko japonicus | reverse complement strand
GCCAACACATAAAAATAGATGACCCTGAATTTAAGCACCCCCCCCCCGATGACAACAACAACAAACAAACAGTTGAGCCAGCCAGAACGAGGTATGTTCCACCCTCCCCCCAAAACCCCCCAAATAAAAATCTACTGGCACCTTAGAGACTCAGGTGAAGGGCTGGGTCTCATTTCATAGACTCCACCCTCCAAAGTAAAGTTGCCAGCTCTGGGTTGGGAAATACTTGGGAGTTTGAGGGTGGAGCAGGAACACAGTAGGGTATAATGCCATACAGTCCATCTTCCAAAGCAGCCATTTTGTCTCCAGAAGGAGTGGATTTTTTTTTTAGGTAAGTAGATAACAAACAAGCAATCTATGCAGTCTGGAAATCAGTTGTTATTCTAGGAGAGCTTGACATCCCCCCTGGCAGTTGGCAACCCTAGTCACAATGAAGCAATCTTCAAAGTGCCTCAGGTAGTCATTCAGGTGCTGGTGGGCTTTTTTTAAAAAATGATTTTGCTGGACCAGAGACAAACAGGACTGCCCCCTTTTTGGTCCTCCCCCACTGGCCTCTCTCTTCCCTTTCTCCCAGCTCCCTCCAAACCTACCCCAGCCACCATCTCCTTGTCCTCTCACCTCTCACAATTCACAGTGCAGCTCTGAGAAAAATTAAGCTTCTCCGTTGCTACAGTGTCTCTACTAGGTATTATCATGAGGTAAGTGAGCACGGGCCTCCTCAGCTTGCTACTCTTTCAGTTTCAGTGTTTATTCGGTATAAAACCAGCACAAGTCAATTACAATCAATCACCTCAGTATGTCAATACAAAAAAAGATACTAGTAAGATTTATAAAATATCAAATATTTAAATAAAAACTGTATCCAGTAATTACAAAATTGCTAAAACTCTAAATTTCTACAATACTCTAAGAACAGTTGGATAAATGTTCTCGGGGTTATACAATTCTACTCCACATCCCCTGGACCTTCTAGATTATTTCTAAGATTGTTTTACACGTGTAACATGTATTTTTTGAGCTATTGCTAGAAATTTAGCACAGTTTATTATGAGCTGTGGGACAGGATCAAATACTAGTTTCCTACTCATCTCCTTGTCTGAATATCCATACCTCTTTAGGATAGGATGAATACTCTTTACTCTGATGGTTTCATAAAATACACAATGGAATAGAATATATTCAATTGTTTCAACTTTCCCTGAACCACATGAGCATAATTGCTTTGGCAAAGGTACCTTTTTATACCAGTCTTCTAACACTGCCGAGGGATAGATGTTACATCTTGCCAGGGAGTATGCCCTGCAGTGAAAGGGGACCTCCAATAGTGATAAATACCTTGTGGGAGCAACTATATATTTTGTTTCCTTTGAGGCCAAAAATGCCGATACTTTAGCAGTATCACTTTGCCTTGCGGTGTCATATCTTCTTTGTTTGGCAATAGCCCTGGCTTGTTCTAGTGGCATTTTCTATAGTGACTCCGAGGAGAAGCCCAGCAGCTGTATCTTATGGTGCACTGCCCTATGCTAATTGGAACAACAGCTGTCTTTAAGAATTAAAGCAGTGATATCAGATGGACTATGACATAACCTTAGCCAAGTCAATATGTGTTCTAGTCAAGAGAAAGAGATTGAGTTTCTAGACACTCTAAATGACTATGCTATGGAGCAGATGGTCACAGAACCTACCAGGGGAGAGGCGATCCTTGATTTGGTCCTAAGTAACACTCAAGACCTGGTGAGAGATGTAAAAGTGATTGCACCGCTTGGGAACAGTGATCATAATGTTGTTGAGTTCAACATTTGTACAAATAGGGAATTGGCCAAAAAGACTCACACAACCACTTTTAACTTTAAAAGGGGTAATTTTTCTGATATGAGGGGACATGTGGGGAGGAAACTGAAGGGAAAAGTAGAAAGGGTCAAAACCATTGGGGAAGCTTGGAAACTGTTTAAAACTACAATTCTAGAAGCTCAAATAAAATATATTCCGCAGGTTAGGAAAGGCACAAACAGGTATAAGAAAAAGCCTACATGGTTAACAAACAAAGTAATGGAAGCTGTAAAAGGTAAAAAGGATTCCTTTAAGCGGTGGAAAGCTAGTCACAGTGAGGCTGATAAAACAGAACACAGGCTATGGCAAATAAAATGCAAGTCTGTAGTCAGGCAGGCAAAAAGGAAATATGAGGAGCATATAGCAAAAAATGTAAAGACCAACAATAAAACTTTCTTCAAATACATTAGAAGCAGGAAACCAGCCAGGGAGGCAGTGGGGCCCTTGGATGACCAAGGGGTAAAAGGAGTACTGAAGGATGATAGGGAAATGGCTGAGAAGCTAAATGCATTTTTTGCCTCCGTCTTCACTGTGGAAGATGAGAGGTGCTTGCCCACTCCAGAGCCGCTGAGTTCGGGAGGGGTGTTGAAAGACCTGAGTCAGATTGAGGTGACGAGAGAGGAGGTCCTAAAACTGATAAACAACTTAAAAACTGATAAATCACCAGGCCCAGATGGCATACATCCAAGAGTTCTGAAAGAACTCAATTGTGAACTTGTGGATCTCCTGACAAAAATATGTAATCTCTCCTTAAAATCAGCCTCCATTCCTGAGGACTGGAAGGTAGCTAATGTCACTCCCATCTTTAAAAAGGGTTCCAGAGGAGATCCGGGAAATTACAGGCCTGTCAGTCTGACGTCGATACCGGGTAAATTGGTGGAAACCATTATTAAGGAAAGAATTAGTAGGCACATAGATGAACAAAACCTATTGAGGCAGACTCAACATGGGTTCTGTAAGGGAAGATCTTGTCTCACTAACCTGTTAATGTTCTTTGAGGGGGTGAACAAACATGTGGACAAGGGGGATCCAATAGATATTGTTTACCTTGACTTCCAGAAAGCTTTTGATAAAGTTCCTCATCAAAGGCTCCTAAGCAAGCTCAAAAATCATGGGATAAAAGGACAAGTCCTTTTATGGATCAAAAACTGGCTAATTAATAGAAAACAGAGAGTGAGTATAAATGGGCAGTTCTCCCAGTGGAGGGGTGTAAGCAGTGGGGTACCACAGGGATCAGTACTTGGTCCACTGCTTTTTAACTTGTTCATTAATGATTTGGAGTTGGGAGTAAGCAGTGAAGTGGCTAAATTTGCGGATGATACGAAGTTGTTCAGGGTGGTGAAAACCAGTGAGGATTGTGAGGCACTCCAAAGGGATCTGTCAAAGTTGGGCGAGTGGGCGTCAACATGGCAAATGGGGTTCAATGTGGCCAAGTGCAAGGTGATGCACATTGGAGCCAAAAATCCTAACTATAAATACACGTTGATGGGGTCTGAACTGGCAGAGACAGATCAAGAGAGAGATCTTGGAGTTGTAGTAGATAACTCACTGAAAATGTCGAGACAGTGTGTGACTGCAATAAAGAAGGCCAATGCTATGCTGGGGATTATTAGGAAGGGTATTGTAAACAGATCAGCCAATATCATAATGCCGCTATATAAATCAATGGTGCGACCTCATCTGGAATACTGTGTGCAATTCTGGTCACCACACCTTAAAAAGGATATTATAGCTTTGGAAAAAGTGCAGAAAAGAGCAACTCGAATGATAAAAGGGTTGGAACACTTTCCCTATGAGGAACGGTTAAGGCGCTTAGGGCTCTTTAGCTTGGAGAAACGACGACTGAGGGGTGACATGATTGAGGTTTATAAGATTATGCATGGGAAAGAGCAGGTAGAGAAAGAGGTACTTTTCTCCCTTTCTCACAATACAAGAACCCGTGGGCACTCCATGAAATTGCTGAGCGGTCGGGTTAGAACGGATAAAAGGAAGTACTTCTTCACCCAAAGAGTGATTAACACTTGGAATTCACTGCCACAGGAAGTGGTGGCAGCTACAAGCATGGACGGCTTCAAAAGGGAATTAGATAAGCATATGGAGCAGAGGTCCATCAGTGGCTATTAGCCACAAGGTATAGATAGGGACTCTGGGGCAAGTGATGCTCTGTCATCTTGGTGCTGGGGGGGGGTCAACAGTGGGAGGGCTTCTAATGTCCTGGCCCCACTGGTGGACCTCCTGATGGCACTGGTATTTCTGGCCACTGTGTGACAGAGAGTGTTGGACTGGATGGGCCTTTGGCCTGATCCAACATTGGCATCTCTTATGTTCTTATGTTCTAAGCAGTTATGGAGGCCAACATTATTCTGGCCTCCAGTCTGGTCATCCCAGTTTCTAATCGTGAACTGGCATTGGAAGCACTAGTTGAAAACCGATAGATAGATCTTAAGAATTTAGACTGTTTCTTTTCCAGGGGTACACAACTTTGTGGGGGGTGGGTCCAGCATAGTGCCATATAGCAGTTGTGGTATTGTTTTAGCTGCGTATAGTTTAAGCCCAACTGATATGAAGTGTCCCCCTTCTGTTGACATAAATTTGATAATACTATTTGTGGTCTTTCCTCCCATATTTGTCACATATTCGTGGTGGGCATTCCTCGCCCCTGTAGATTGCAAAACTTGCTACTGTGCTATTGCGGTAGCTTTTGTGGGGTTCAGGGCTTCGTGGGGCTACTGATGGTCATGGCTCTACTCCAGGGGTCACTGGGCAGGTGTGAGGGGGAGCCATTTTGCTCTTCCTCTCACCCACTCCCTCTGCATCTGGAACCCACATGGGATTTCCCCACCATCACTGCACAGCCTTCCCTCCCTCCTTTTTTTTCTGCCCATCCAGGCTGGGGGTGGCCTCTGCATTAGAGGTGCCAACTCTGGCTCAGGAAATTCCTGGAGATTTGAGGCAGAACCTGTGGATAAGGTTGCCAGATCCTCCCAGTCCCCAGTAGGGGACAGGCCAGCTCTAGGTTGGGACACTTCTGGAGATTTGGGGGTGGAGCCTGGGGAGGACAGGGACCTCAGCAGGGTTGTAATGCATAGAGTCCACCCTCCAAAGAATCCATTTTCTCCATCGTCCGGAGATTAGCTGTCATTCTGGGAGATCCCTGGGCACCACCTGGAGACTGGCATCCCTACGGTGCAGTTTGAAGAGGGGAGGAAGCATAGCAGGCTGAACTCCACAGTGCTTCTAATCTGTAGGATCCAGACAATGAAGTTCCTCCCCACTCCAAACCCCATCCTCCCCTGGCTCCACCCCCAAATCTCCAGGAACTTTCCAATCCAGAATGGGCAACCAATCCAGAGTGGCACAAGCTCTTCTTTCCCTGCAAGCTGTGGGAATGCCCCTATCCCCATGGAGCTTGCCAGAACGAAGGCAACTTTGCCTACCAGTAAATTTTATGGGAACAGAATACACCCCTCCCTTTGAAAACCTAAAACAGTTTAAAAGTCATCTCATTTTCAAGTAAATATGGTAGTTTATGGAAGATAACAAAGTGTGTGCTGCCGCTGACAACAATAGGGTGATCTGTGGATCATATCCTTGAACACAATTGTGACAACATCACAGCAGCAGTGGTGGTGACAACTATCCAGGAATCATAATGGATCTCACAAATACAGAGGTCTGCTGTGTGATCTCTACTGCAAGGAATCGAGAAAGTGTGTTTGCCCAAGAGGAGGTGGAGGAGGAGGAGGAATTTTATACCTCAATATTCACTACCCGAAGGAGTCTTAGAGTGGCTTAGAATCACCTTCCCTTCCTCTCTCCACAACAGACACCCTGTGAGGTAGGTGGGGTTGAGAGAACTCTGAGAGAACTGCTCTTGAGAGAACAGCTCTGAGATAAATGTTGCTGACCCAAGGTCAACCAGCTGGCTGCATGTAGAGAAGTGGGGAATCAAACCCAATTCTCCAGATTAGAATCCGCTGCTCTTAACCACTACACCAAACTGGCTTTTTTGGCAGCAACCTTTACATTATGGAACAACATGTCTGAGGCAATGAGGAAATCACTGATCTTTCTGTGATTTTGAAAAACATGTGAATCCTCTTAAGAATGGTATTTGAGTAACCACCATTACATTTGTGACCAATCTGTTGAGATGTCCATGAGGCTGGACTGTTGTGGTGTTGGTTTTGATGTTTTATCTTCTCTGTAGGTTTTTTTTAATTGCCTTTCTCACTGAAACTCAAAGCAGTTTGCACAGTGTAAATTGATACAATTAATATGGTGAGACATCTAATAAGCAATGTGCTAGGACTAGGATTACAGAAATCTGAATAATTGCAGCATATTAGATGCAATACAGAGTGCACGCACAATGCAGAAAAATGGAATTATATCTGGATATTGTGTGCTGTAAATATATATGTCCTGTACACAGTGGTATAGTCCACAGTCCCTTTGCCCCCCAAGCCAAAAATAACAAGGCAGACACCAATGTTGGGTTTAGCTATAGGGCCACTTTATTAACTGACAACTTTAACTGGAACAATGGCAAGGGCAACACAGCATACGGTATGGTAAAGGCCAGAGGTCGAGGACCCCTCCCTTGCCTCTTCAATAGGGTGAGCCACCCTGCCCCGGGTGGTAGCCCACTGCAGGGGCTCCCACCCGGTTGGCTAGCCATTGCAGGACAACCCTGTAGCCCCATCCCCCAAGCCACAAGGTTCAAAGAGAGGACCTAAATAGGGCCGTCCCGAAGGCAGTCTGTTTTCCCTGTCCCATGCTGCAAGGCACAAGGACTGTACTCACAGGACCCCTTCAACCCCAAATGATGGGTGTCAGCTGGTGCTCACTGGACTGCAATCTGTATACTGCATAGCAACCTGCCCCAGTGAAAGTGACCGACCTAACTAACACAACTCACCCTTATAAACACCTGCATCACTGCTGCAGTACAGGGTAGGTGAAAACACCCCCTCCAAGTGCCAATCAGGAAGGGGAGAAAAATTCCTACCCGGCCCCGAAAACCGGGCAACCAGCAAACGCCTGCACTACTAACAGGGTGGGAGGGCGGGTTGACGACCGTGCGGGACTGCTGAGGAGGAGAGGTGGGGCCAGGCTTTTAAGCCTACTTGGCCCCGCCCCTTCCTGAGGCCCATATGTGGCGCTTTTGGCGCCTAAGCCCTTTCTGCCTCTTCCAGCTGGGAGGCAAAGGCACTTCTCCAGCCCAACGACCAGAACGACCGTGGGCTGTTTGAACCGTGTTATCTCTGCAAAGTGCCTTCCGTTCTGTTACAGTATAACCCTATTACATGCACAAGTGCTGTAAAGTCAGAACTGACTTACAATGACCCCAGCAAGGGGGCTTTCAAGGCAAGTGAGAAGCAGAGGTGGTTTGCCGTTGCCTTCCTCTGCAGAATCTTTCTGGGTGGTCTCCCATCCCAGTTCCAACCCTGCTTATCTTCCGAGATCAGATGAGGTTGGGCTATACCATAACCATTCCACACCCCATAGCTCTATTAGCTGTATAGAAAGGCCTTGCAGAATGACCAATACAGGCAGGCCATTCCCTGGGGGGGGCAGAATGGAGAAAGCAAGTGTATGAGCAGTTGTTGAACTTGTCTATTTGCAGGGTGACACCCACAAAAGGCCTTGAACAGATGAACAAAATGGTCATGGTAGAACATAGGAAGAGAGGCAGTCCTGCAGATACGACAGCTCAAGGCCATGTAGGATTTTGTATGTGGTAGTCAGTACCTGGAATTGAACCCAGTAATCAATGGGCAGCCAATGGAGTGACTGTACAGTAAGTGTATGCCGCCTGTGATGATTATGTGAAGGAGAAATGCAGTTTGTTTTAAATTTTAATAAGATGAATGAAGAAACATATAAATTTGGATCCTTCTGGTCGGCCACAGAGTCTCCATAAGTCAGCTGTGACTTGATGACACTTTTACACATGCACATACCTTTTGAGCACCCAAGGTCATTTTTGCCCAGCACCAAGACCTCCCTCAAAACCTGTTGGACAGAAGACAGGAGCCGATTCCAGAACATACCATGCTGCGGTAAACACAAATGCATATTCAGTGATAACATTCAACAAAACCCCCCCCAGCATTTATTGCATATTGTACATGATGATTGCATCAAGATACCTTTTGTGCCTTGTACTGGTATGTGCATTGGTAAAGCACCTTGCAAAAAAGGCATCATTGATGATTGTATGAAGGTTCCTCTTTTTTTTTTTTTAACAGTGTTTTATCAATGCACTTATGGGCATCAGTTACGAACGGGACAGGAAAAGAGCTAGGGCAAAGTCTGTATATACAGTGTTACATACAAACTTTGGAAATAATAATAATAAAAAGGAAACAATGGCACAATTTCAGCACTGCCACTTTGGAAACAAAACAAGCTATTTTGGAACTCCAACATCTGGAGGAAATGTCAGACGGGGAGAATTTAGGAAGCACCCCCAAATTACTGGAAGTGAAAAGCCTTTCCCTTGACTTTGTCACGTGTAAGCCTTACATCTTTCTTTACCGTCAGAGAATATTGCGTGAGGGTTTTGACGGAAATAAAATTAAGCCGATGCAATGTACTCAGGTTCCCATAACTCGCTGGAGGGACGCGGGTGGGGGTGGACTGATTCAGTGGAATGAAATTTTCTATTCCAGTTACATTTTATTAGACGGATGAGTCACTGGACCTATACCATATAAGAGGGTTAGTGGAAAAAAGCCAGATACTATATTTTGGTGCTCCTGGTGTTTGTAATTTGATGGCTTATATTTCCCACAACTCTCTCTGGCCATTTATTGGACTATAAATGGATTAAAGGCTATGTGAATCCAGTCTAATGGGCAAAGTATTTTTAAAAATATCTATATCCTATCATCTAACAACTCCCCCATCCCCCTCCCCCAAAAGGTCAAAGCTACTGGGTGATGCTAATATGAAAAGAAGCAATCTGAAGCCAGCGTCTTCTTACAGGTCTCCTTTTTCTTTCATTAGTTCTTTGATATTATTTCGCTAAATCAATTGTCACTTCTTCTTCTCCAGTTAGTGCTATAGAGACAACAATTCTGAGATAGAGGTAATCACTATTCGCTCTTGTCCGTATCGCAATTGGTTATTCAGTTCCAGTGACAAGGCAAGCCAATTGCTTCTGTCCACATTCATTACAGACAATTGGAGTGTTCAGGAGAAAGTGAAAGGATGTTTGCAGACAATAACCATTGTTGGGTGCTGCTAACTGAAGGCCGGATTACGCCTGCAGAACTCTGCATGGGAACAAAAGAACCCCACAGTCTGAGTTTACTGCCTTGGGCTAAGTTTTGAGGCTCATATAGAGAAAATCTGCACCAACACCTCAGCGGTACCAGTGGAAACAGAACAAATCAAAGAGCACTCATAGGCATTGATCAAGAAATACTTTGTATGGGGATATTTCCTGCTTAGATGAAAGTACGTACTGGTATGAGACACAATCTTCTATTAGGGACTCCCCAGTCTTATTGAGTCTGTGGGGATTTTGAGTATGGAATAGGCATCATCACAACATGGCTGCTGTGGAGTGTTGGAGCAAGTTAAAAAAAGTCAGGCAGTTGCAAGTCAAGCATCCTCCCATGATAGAGTCACCCATCTCTCAATGCGTGCTGCCTGCAGACACAAAGATGATGCACTCTTGGGTTCGTCTGAAGCACCTCTTGCTCCAGTGAGATGGAGGAAAGCTAGGATCTTTGATTTGTTATAGATACTTTGTTATAGAAGCAAATGGGTGCCAAGAAACCTATTGGAAGCCATCCTGACACCCATGGGTGTGTTACACTGGGGATCGCTGATCTACTGGAATGTTCTCCTGTGCATGTCCCATTGCTATAGCTGCTCAAGTACTTTGAATGGGTCTTCCACTATAGTTTTGGCTTAAAACAGGGGTCCTTAGCCCTTCTCAGTCTGTGGCACTTTTGGAGTTCTAAGATAGATTAATGGGTGCCATAATGACATGGCTCCCATGGGGACAGGACCAACCACAGCTGTTGGAAGGTTCCGAGGAAAGCTTTCTGTCATGAACCCAGCTGCTTCCTAGTGAGCATTCCTTGTAGATGATGAATACCTCTTGAGCTCTTCTGAAGCACCTCCTGCCCTGTGGAAGTGGACTGGCCTTTTTTTGCTTTGACCAAAGTGACTGGTCACCCAGCAGGGACTCAAACCTGGGTCTTCCAGAACCTAGTCTTATATTTTAACCACTATGTCATGCTGGCTCTCAGTTCTGTAGTAAACATAGTTTGTGAGCAGAATCATGGGAAGAAGAACAACACTTCTGGGGCAGAACCACCAGTGAGAGATGAGGGGGTGATTGGTGGATATGTACCTTTTTGGCATCACACCAAGGCTGTGATGTCACTGCCAAATTGACTTTGAAATGATGTCATTGCACCAGGGCAACACTCTAGTATTTGCCTCACAATCTATGGTTTAACCATAGGGTTTAGGGTGAATGCTAGAGAATGGCACCAGAAGTGACATCATGGGACCTGCACAGCACTAATCGCTTCCACTCATTTCCCTGGCATTTCCCCCCACCTCCCAGCTAAGCAGTGGTGGGCAGAGGGGCCAGAGGTCAGGAGGCATCCCACTGAAGTGGAAGACCCGGTCTCATTATGTTGGGCTGATGTTACATCTGTCTGTGGCTGCTGTCATCACTGCAAACTAAACATGACAAGTTTCAGTAGGTATTATTCAAGAAGCATAGTTCAAGTGCAAATAAATAAATAAAAGCAAAAATAAAAATCACAGAAGTGTCTGTTTAGTCAAGCTTATTAAGTAGTTCTCCAGCTTTACCAAAAAAAAAAAAAAAGCCGTATTTAATGACAGGAAAAATCTGAGATGCAGTAATTTCCACCACATCCAGCATCACATTTTAGGCAAATTAAGTATGCTTCAAAGTCCACCCCTGTCAACTTAAGAACATCTTTAAGCATTGTACGGCTTTTAGCTTCTACCGTGTCATTTCCCTTCTGTTCCTTGCTCAGTATTTTGTGAAATTACTCTTGTTCCAACAGAAGAGACATACAGGAGGGTGAGAGAAAATATCTTCTAGAAAATTACATGCCTAGGCTGCAAGCCTTCTATATCAGTTCCCGCACAAACAGCCACTCTAAACTCTTCGACATAATTGGGCACAGTAGTAAACAGTGACCTTGAGGAAAACTTGCTTTTCGGCTTTGAAGTCCTGTATAGCTGTTTCTCTGAGATTCGGCAAACTGCTTCTTAAAACCAAGGTTTCAGCCATTACACAGAAGCGCCTAAAAAGAGAGACAAAATCCCTGTGGGGACATTCTTGGGATGTGCAGAATCCCCCTGAGAAATGTTAGCAGGCTTCTCGAAACCCTCTCACTTCTTAAAACTTCCCTCAAAATCCCTCTGACATTTCACTCGAGAAGAAAAATTCACATTGGACAAAACTTGGTGACACCTAGGAGATGCTCAAGTTTCCTCTTTGGATGTCAGCAGAAATGGATAAAGAGAATCATTTCTACAGACTAATTGTGGCATCATTCTATGAGGTGGACACCGCTCTCATCCCAGGCTGTGGACCTCTCACCCAGGAGGTACATTTGAGAAGATCCTTTGAGGCCTTCCAAAATAACCTAAAGACTTATTGTTAGGTTTTCACTGTTCTTTATTGCTTTTGAAATTAGTTTATTGCTGTTTTCTTATTGTTATAAATTGATTTGTATTGTCTCAGATATTAATTTGCTTTATTAGAGATTGAGATTTAGTATTTATGTCCTTTTTTATTTTTGTAAGCCCCTGTGGGTATGTTTTTAAACTGAAAGGTGGGGTGTATGTCTTTCAAGATGCAATAAAACAAATGATCACAAGGAATGCTATCACTGCCTTTTAGGACTGAGTGTGCCTCCACTTTGTTTAAAAGCAGGAGATTTAGATCTGGGCTGAAGTGCCTGTTTTTGCAGGGGAGGAATGGACATCTCTCTTACATTCTTCTACTGTGTCCATAGTATAATGTAGGACACAATGCTCCACATGGATGTTTGTGTGTACTGAGGCTTGAATTGCACAATAGTTCCCTTTAAGAGACAGGAGATGGTGGCAGCGGTGGAGAGAGTATGAGGACTGAGACTGCCTACATTGTACATTAAGTTATGAACTTGGCGAAAGGGATATGTGGTTGCTAGGGACTACCTAGGGCCTAAGGATTTGCAGCCCAAGTGTTGCCAGCCCAAGTGTGGCAACCAGTGGGAGACTAATGCACAAGTGCTGTCAAGACTCACAACTGACCTATGGTAACCCCAACATGACCAGAACTGATGTCATCATGTAGGGATGACAGTGTCTCAAACTCTATGGTTTAACCATAGACGTTTCGGTGAATTGTAGAGTATTGCCCATCACAATGATGTCACTTCTGGATCATGCTGGAAGTGACACCATGGTATTGGAATGACATTGGTCACTCCCCATTATTTCCCCCAGCATTTTGCCCCATAGCACATCTAAGAAGTGGTGGACAGAACCAGTGAAGGGCAAGAGATCTTCCACCAAAGCAGGAGACCTAGCCTCCAGGGCCGGCCCGAGGTTTTGCTGCACACTAAGCGGGACTACATTCTGGCACCCCCCTGCACGTTGCCAACCTCCAGGCGGGACCTGGAGAGAACTTAGTCCAACTTCCCTCCCCCTTTGGAGGCTCCAAAGTTGCCTCAGCTCTGCCCAGGGCTGCCCAGCGGCGAGGAGGGCCCCCTGGTCAAGAGGGGACCCGAGGGGCGGGGATGGTGGCGCTGGGGCTCCCCCCTCCCCCAACTTACCTGACAAACTTGGACGTTTGGTCTGGGAGAAGAGCAAAGAGCTCAGGGACGCCAATGCCGTGCAGCCCACTGCTCCTCCGGCCAAGTCTCTTCCCTCTCCCCCCAACCTTCACTCTCTGTGTGCGTGCGTGCATATGTGTGGTTGCGGGGGGTGAAGCGAAGGGGCGGGCGGGGAGTGTGTGTGTTTGGGGGCAGGAGGGAGAGAGAGAGGCCACAACTTTAATGCCAACTAGCTCACAAAGTAGAGTTTTTGCTCACAAGACTCCACAGGCAGCTTTAAGGGAGGAACTCTGAGGACCCGGCTGTCACCTTTTCTCTGCGT
Organism: Gekko japonicus; assembly: GCF_001447785.1. Taxonomy (NCBI): domain Eukaryota; kingdom Metazoa; phylum Chordata; class Lepidosauria; order Squamata; family Gekkonidae; genus Gekko; species Gekko japonicus. The sequence goes on along the minus strand of NW_015163637.1, from coordinate 338,268 downwards.
TGGCTCTATGGATGGGGGAGGGGCGCTCTTTTCTCCCCCTCCAAGGCTCCCCACCACCACCAGCCCCTCAAAGGGGTGGGTGGAGGAGGGAAAATCCCCCAGCTGCTCTCCTTCCTCCCCCGTGTGCCTCCTCCACCCTGGCCAGGCGCAGAGAGAGAGCAAGAGGGCTGGGCAAGCAGAGACCCTTGATCCCCACTGCCTTTTCTCTTTCACCAGGAGAGGGTGCTCAGCTGCCGCAGGGCCCTGCTCCCCTCCCCGGCCCCTTCCCATGGCAGCGGTGATTGCCCACTGGCCACCACCATACCGCCTCTGCCTCCTCCCCCCTGCGGCACCGCCGCCTCCACCCCGGCCGGGCACTGAGAGAGAGCGAGAGGGGCGGCCGGCCAGAGACCCTCGATCCCTGCCGCCTTTTCTCTCTCACCAGGAGGAGGAGCTCAGCTGCCGCGGGGCCCTGCTCCCCTCCCCGGCCCCTTCCCATGGTGGCGGCGATTGCCCGCTGGCCACCGCCATGCTGCCTCTGCCTCGTCCCCCCTGAGGGGGGAGGGCGGGTGAGCTGCGGTGCCACCTCCTCCACCCCGGCTGGGCACAGAGAGAGAGAGAAAGAGGGGCTGGCGGGCAGAGACCCTCGATCCTCGCCGCCTTTTCTCTCTCACCGGTAGGGTTGTGGGGGGCGCAGTTTGGCACCCCTTAGGGCCAGCGCACCCTAGGTGAGCAGCTAGCTCACCTAGCGGGCGAGCCGGCCCTGCTAGCCTCCTTAATACTTGCCCACTCCTCTACCATAGAGATTATTTCTTTATTTGATATTTTGCTTTTCTCCCCAATGGGGACCCAATCTGGCTTACAACATCATTCTTCCCTCCTCCATTTTACCTTCGCAATAACTACCCTGTGAAGTCGCTTAGGCTAAGAGTGAGTGACTGGCCCAAGGTGACCCAAAACGCTTCCATGGCGGAGCAGGGATTCAAACCTGTGTCTCTCATATCCCAGTATGATACTCTAACCACTACACATACTAGGTCTCCCTTATTTGTATTCCACTCTTTCTCCTGGGGCTCAGGTCAGCATGCATGCCAATTCCCTCATTGTATCCTCACAACAATTTTGTGAAGTTAGTTAGGCAAGTCTAGGATCACCAATCTTCATACAGATCTGTAGCCCTTACTCCATACTGGCTTGGGTAGGATAAATGTCTAACAGAGCCATATGTATAGTAGAAGAATTAGTTAGTGTCTACTTTTGCCGCACTCACAATACAAAATTTGCATATGTGAGATCTGTGTATAAAATGTTGCATTTTCTATTAGCACCCGGAATGAAGACACCTGGTGCTGGGTTAAATTAGGCTTTATTAATAGCTGATTGACAGCAATAAAGACAATACTGTTAGGAAAAGTCTGAAGGCAAAAGGAAAAGTGGAAGCCCCAACATGAGATGGGTCAACTCAATCAAGGAAGCCACCGCCCTCAGACCTAAGCAAAGCTGGTAAAGATAAAAATGTTTTGGAGGACATTAATTCATAGGGTCATCATAAGTCAAAAGTGACTGGACAGCATTTAACACACATGCTACGCCATTAAAATCCTTACTTGAACTTTTGAGAGCAGGTTGATGTGATGACTACCAGTGTTTTAGGCAAACTCAACAAGGTCCACTCTGGCTTCAAACTTGGCTACCAATCTTGCTGGCTTTAATTAACCTAGACTGTATGTCCAATGGTGCTGAGAGGTGTTAGAAGCCTTGTCTCCCTCCCACAAATACTCCTCCAGCAACTGGGGATTTGGTTGATACTTCCCAGCCCACTTGGTCACTCAAGTCATTGATAGCCGGTTAAAACTGTCCTGAGCAAAATGCTAAGCGGGCTCCAAAACATTAAGCAGGCTTTTTTGTTGTTCAGTCGCACAGGCGAGTCCGACTCTTCGCGACCCCATGGACCAGCTCCCGCCAGGCCCTCCTGTCTTCCCCCGTCCTCTGAAGTTTGCTCAATTTCATGTTCATTGCATCTATGACACTGTCTAACCATCTCATCCTTTGCTGTCCCCGTCTTCTTTGACCTTCAATCTTTCCCAACATCAGGGTCTTCTCCAGTGAGTGCTCCCTTCTCATTTGGTGGCCAAAGTATTTGAGCTTCAGTTTCATTATCTGGCCTTCCAGGGAACAGTCAGGGTTGATTTCTTTTAGGATTGCCAATTCAAAGGAAGCCCCCCCCAATCCTGCTTGTCCCCTTCTCTGTAACCTTCTAGTTATGCTGGAAAGGGCCATCAAGCCACATCTGCCTTGTGGCAACCTGTAGGGTTTTCAAGGCAAGAGCTGTTCAGTGGTGTGTTGCCATTGCCTGCCTCCACGTCACAACCCTGGTATTCCCTGGAGGTCTCCCATCCAAATACTAGCCAGGGCTGACCCTGCTTGGCTTGAGAGATCTCATCCAGGTCATGACATTTGTAAGCATCCGATTCCCTGACCCATGTATCTGAGGAAAATGGACTGTGAGGCTTTTCAAATGGCACCCCCATTACCCCTCTCTTCCAAGTGCATCTGTCAAGGTCCACTGTGGGGGGGGGGGAGTATGTAGAAGCAAAACAAAACTTTGTAATTATCTGCTTGTGGTTTAGTCTTAAATGATTAGCATTGCTTTAGAAAATAAATTTCACCCTTGCCTTTAATTTCTCCTCTCTGAACCATGAAGTAATCTGAAATAGAGCTATAGAAATAATTTAATATAATGATCCAGGAAATGAATGTTGCATTTCACTGAAAATCCAATGGATGTCACCTTATTAATATCAAGCTAGTTCATCAAGATTAATGATAGTACAATAAATGCTACAGGAAAAATTAATAACCGGTGGGCTGTTATTTGTTCTTGTGATATGTGCTGGATTGTCACAGATACAATGAATTTGTTTGGCCATTAGAAGTATATATTGTTTGACTACTGTGGAATTATATTTGAAATGCCAGGTATATCACTTCTTCTTACAAGAGTGTATGTCCATATTTATATTCCTTTTTCATCTGTGAACACTAATATTTGTGAAGTGTCACTCATTCTAAAACAGCCTTCTCTTGAATTCATTCATAGATGTTACAGTGATATGCTTAAACATCCACCACTAGGGAATTCTTTCTTTTCTTCTTTTTTAAAAAAGATCTTTGGAACCTCCATAAAATTACACAAAATCTGACTCAACAATAGAGTAGACATAAAAGGCACTACCTTAATATTATCCTTGCCTAGTTTTTTTTTAATGAAATGATTGCTTTTTAAATTCAACTTCATCCACATACTACAATAATCAAATACACCTCTTTCTAATCATAACATTCATAACTGTGTAAATGCATCTCCCTTATCTTGCAATTTCAGTACATCAGATATAAAATCTAGTTGGTTAGGAATTGACTGCCACCACACAATCTGTCTTCCTTTTCTAATCCTTATTGTAATGAGCTTGAGGCATCTGCAGGGAATTTGTGAATGGTTCAGTCCTACAGGCTTAGCCTTTGATCACTGTGAATCAATCTATTATACATGACAAAAAGAATGGTAAGGCTTGGTATTGCTTCAAGAAGAGCTCAGAATGGCTCTAACCAAGAGATCATCTGAACTGGAGGGAGATGATCCCAGGTAGCTGAAGGGATGAAGCATGTGAATACGTGAAGGCATGAAGCTGCCTTCTACTGAATCAGACCATTGGTCTATCAAGGTCAGTATTTTGGGCACTGACTTGCAAAAAAATTTGATCTGGTGTCTTGGACAGAATCTTCCACATCACCAACTATATGAGCCTTTTAAATGGAGATGACAGTGACCGAACCCAAGACTTACTGTATGCAAAGTAGATGCTTTACCACAAAGCTTTGGCTCCACCCCTAGGTGTGGTGTGGGTTGGTCTGCGTGAAGAAGACACAACATTTAGACTGGAACAATTAGAGGACTTGAAAGGACTAGCATACAATTTCCCCTCCCCATTATTTTCTCTCTTGCTTTCCTGAAAGCCCCCATAACTCCTTTTCCGGATTCCTTCTCCCTTTTACACCTATCAGCTAACCTGCCTTTATCTGTGTCCCCCCCCCTTCAGCTTTCCCTCCTTCCCTTCCCCAACAGCATCTACCTGGGAATATGGTGACTCACTTGCATAGTGCCAGCCTCCAGGCCAGGACCAGTTTCATAGTGGGGAATCTGCAAGGGCTTGCAGGGGGTACTTCACTTATCCTTGCATCCCCTCCCCATACTAGTTCTTTCTTCCCTCCTCCTGGCAACCTTCATATCCACACCTTTTCCTGCTTCCTTCTCTCCTTTCCATCCATTCACCAACCTACCTGCAGACCAGGATCCAGCAAGCCTGAAGGGGTATGTGTCCATCATTCTGAATTTGTGAATTAACTCATGTTCAGCAATCTTACTTTGAAATCTCTCCTTGGAGCTTCTCTGTTTGAGGACTTCCACTTTTAAGTCAGTAATGGAATGTCTTAGAAGATTTAAAATTTCTTCCACTGGTTTTTGAGTGTTGTGATTTCACCAATGTAGCAGTCCTCAAGACTGGGTTGCCCAATGGTCATACTGATTCCTTCTATAGAAGAAGAGTGGTTTTTATACCCTGCTTTTCTCTGTCCTAAGGAGTCTCAGAGCAGCTTCCTTCCCTTCCTCTCCCCACAACACCTTGTGAGGTAGGGGGCCGAGAGAGTTCTGAGAGAACTGGGACTGACCCAAGGTCACCCAGCAGGCTTCATGTGGAGGAGTAGGGAATCAAACCCAGTTCTCCATACTAGAGTCCATGGCTCTTAACCACCACACCATGCTGGTTTTCATAAAATATGGGATAAACTGTGGTTTTGTAGATTTATTATATTTATATGGTTATATGTGCAATTTATACTCTGATAGATATAATACCCCCCTATTTATCCACTAAATGTATAATGCTGATTTATGGATGCACAGATAATGCTGAAAAGTATACAGATTTTATCACACAGGTAACTATGAGGACATAGAAAATGACCCAAAATCACAGGGTTGATTCACAGAAAGAAGTAGTGAAATTGAAACAGGGAATTTCAGATCAAAACTGCAGGGATGTTATCTGACATCATCCCTATATAACATCTGGAACTACTCAGTGAAATACTTCCTGCCAGTACTATTTCTTTCCTTTTAGTGGGAGATGGACAGAAAGCATTAGCAGAAGGTTACTGATGTTTCGACAATCTATTTACTGTCAAATTGGTTAACAGAGTTCCTAATGACATTTTGTCCAAGGCAATACTTGGCATGAATCCCTAAGGTTGTTACTGAAACTCACCTAGAGTGAATTTTCAAGCTAATTTAAGATTCCATTTCAGGCGCGGCATCTGAATAATTTTGAGCAACCAGAAGTTAGGCTTCATCCACATACAACTGTCTATTTCAACTGTGTTGTTCTATAGCAATCCTTGGTGACTGGATTCTCATGTGAAGACATAAAAAATCACTTGCAAACAATTGCTATAGCACAATGGCGTGATAGCCAATAGCGTAGGGATGCAATCTTAAGGGAAAAGCCATGGAGCTTGAAAGGTCCAAAATGTTTCAAAAGATCATAATCATCTTTTTCACACTGCCACCACTTGCTTGTAAGATCCTTGCAGCAGTGGTGGCAGTGCTTCATTCTGCTAACATTTTTGCTACCTACAAGATCCCAACAGGAAGGAAGGCAGGACTGCCAAAATATTAAACGTCCCCTGAGCTTTAAGGTTCAGTAACAAATTTGGTAGCCCTGACCTTGGTGTCCCTGGCTAGCCTGATCTTGGAAGCCAAGCAGGGTGTCAGACTCCAGTCCAGTTATACTCAACAACTCTCGCTTTGGCAGTGATTTGTTTATTGGAGCATATGCAAGATCCAAAAGTCACCATGTTAGAACTGAAGTCTTTTGGCAGGTACAAACATATTATAGAAAATCAAACAGGTCCCATCCAACCCCCTAGCATACGTCTCATCCACACTTTGCCTAATTGCCATGCCAACCAGGAGAGATATATGTCCTGGAAATCCGGAGTCCGAGATGGTACAATAATGTGCTCAAGGTTGCTTCTCCTGGGAAAGCAGAAAGGAGAGGAGAAGGGCATGTCTTGTGGGAAAGTTACATCTTCTAAAAGCAAAGGTCTCATTCACTCCCTCACACACTCACACTTACCCTCAAGAATGTCCTCCCCCCCCCCAACCATCATGGCAACTAAAGTGTTGTGTATGCTGACCACCACTGGGGGCTATCGAGCACCCTGAGCTTGAAGCGGGAATAACAATGGGGACTAGGATCCTAGTCCCTCCACTGGGGGAACCAATGGGACCTTGGGGGGAGATTCAACCCCGCCAATGGGACCCAGGGATGTGCCCCTGGATGTGTATATAGTTGGCCTGCTGGCCGTTATCTCTCGTTCTTGTTGTGTACCAATAAAGCGTGCTATGCACTACGTCGTTGTCTGTCGTCCATCCATGCGGCAACCCACTACACAATATAAAGCAAGCATAGCATGGCAAGGTTTAACACAGGGTTGGTCCTGGATAGTATTGAGATGGGAGATCACCAAGGAAGTCCACAGTTTCTATTCAGAGGCAGGCAATGGCAAAGCATCTCTGTTCATCTCTGTCCTTGAAAATCCTACAGGGTTGCCATAAGTCAGCTGAGACTTGATGACACTTTCTACCACCTACAAAATTGGAATGAACATTTTGACTCAGAATTACCCAAAGAATTCCAGTGAGGTGAGTGGAATTTCTCAGTGACTTTCACACATCCCGAGAAACAGCTTTTGACATCCAAAAAGAACTTCTGACACTCTGGAGCACTTCCTCTAGCTCTTGGCAGGCAACATCCTCTCTCCCCCTCTTGCATTATTATATGGAGAATGCGATTTGAGATTGCCTCCTTGCCAGATGTCCAAGACTCAGAAGAAATTTAAAAGCAATAATGCCTATGCTATGTGCAAACAAAGAGAAATGTCACGCTTGAAGAAATGTTTTTTTTTTCAGCCGTCAACAGAAAAGAAAGGTGAGCATTAATTCACATTTGAGGCATCTGAGAAACTGAATAGTTAGCAATGAAGCAGCAGAGAAAAAGAAACAAATGGATTTGACTTATACATTTTCTGCATCAGACATCTAGTAATGGGAAAATATCGGGCTAGACAGAAAACTTTAGAAGACTGTCCAGTCTTTTGATTATCTATAATGCAGGATGTTTCTGCAATAGCCTGCTTCGGTCAAAATAAATGTCCACTTTCTTCAGGTATTTTGTATATTTGTGTGGCAATGGCCTGGCTTGGATTTTCCTGAAATCTCAGGCTAGCCACTGCAGGAAATAGGGTGTTGGATGAAATGAACCCTTGCTCTGACCTGGGAGTGATTTTATGGTCCTCCTCCTCCTCAGCTGAATTTCTCAGCCTTCTCTACCTGCAGCCTCCATTCCCTGTGAGGGTTCACAGGCTTCTTCCTTTGGAAAGCTCTTCCTCTGCCATCTTTTTCTTCACCTCTCTTTATTGCCTCCACCAGCAGCTACTTGAAGCTTGTCACATACCATAACTGACTGACTCATCTGAGGCTGCCCTTCTAATATCTTCCTCCAGACTCTTCAACAAATTAAAGTTCACTGTGTCTGTTACCTGCATATCATTGGGTCAAAGCTAAAGACCAATGAAAGACGGTTACATTGTCCAAACACAAACGTGCCCAAACAGAAATGACACACTGTATAAATATGAGAGAGAGACACTGAAAAACTTGGGGGAGGGGGGACGGACCACTCCCTTGGTTACAGTAACCAGGCACCAGTTCCTCTGCTTAGCACACTTTCCAGAGGGCTATATGCTCTGAAGCTCACAGTAAAATCAATTCACATTTACCTCTTTACATTACTATTTCTTAATATTAAACCTTGTACACAGAACTGTTATTTATACCAGTATGTGTGTTTGCATAGCACTCGAGTGTGTGCACAGTGTGTGTGATAGCTTTCCACACTGAATTTCAGCTTTTTCCCCACAATAACCTACATACAACTATTATGTTTGCCTTGCAGTGATGAACATAAGAACATAAGAGAAGCCAATGTTGGATCAGGCCAATGGCCCATCTAGTCCAACACTCTGTCACACAGTGGTCCACCAGTGGGGCCAGAACACTAGAAGCCCTCCCACTTTTGCCCCCCCAAGCACCAAGAGTAGAGTGCATCACCTGCCCCAGCCTGTGAGTTCCTATCTATACCTTGTGGCTAACAGCCACTGATGGACCTCTGCTCCATATGTTTATCCAGTTCCCTCTTGAAGCTGTCCATGCTTGTAGATGCCACCACCTCCTGTGGCAGTGAATTCCATGTGTTAATCACTCTTTGGGTGAAGAAGTACTTCCTTTTATCTGTTCTAACTCAACCACTCAGAAATTTCATGGAGTGCCCACGAGTTCTTGTATTGTGAGAAAGGGAGAAAAGTACTTCTTTCTCAACCTGCTGTATCCCATGCATAATCTTATAAACCTCGATCATGTCACCCCTCAGTCATTGTTTCTCCAAGCTAAAGAGCCCTAAGCGCTTTAACCTTTCTCTTTTTTTGGCCCCCCAAAGGGGATTTTTTTATTGCATTTTCTATACTAAACACTACATGAAAAAATAAAGGAGCATCTACAAACTATAGCGATAAAGGAAAGAAACCTCTAAAAACCCAAGAGTGGGTGTCATACAAATTGCTTTAACAAGATTACAAGGTTATGTAGCTAGGCATTTGTATAAATCATTGAACATGTTCATCATCATTCTATTAAACTTCCGCTCATACTTAAACATCATCTACTATGACTTCATAAAAAACCCCAGAATGCTTATTTTAAACATGTTTTTTAAACTTCAGGTTTATAATTACAGATCATTTTTTCTCCTTTGGCTTCCTCAATTTCTAGCCTTGTTTTGGGGCCACTGCCCCCAAGTTTGAGTCTGATTCTTCACCAGAAGATGGCTCTGCTCCATCTCCACCATCCTTCTTGGGGCTGTCTTTTTCTTCTTCCTTTTTTCCTTCTGCTGGGCGACTATGAAGATGCAGGAATTCACTTGCTTTTTCCACAGTGTCATTTTTTTTTCCATTCACAAACTTAAAGATGAGTCCTTCAGGCTGAATCCATCTGTAGACAATTTGTTTCTTTTGTAGAAATGCGACCAAATCTTTATATTTGTGCCTTCTCTTCCTTATTTCCAATGGTATATCCTTTAAAACATTTATCTCTTTGCCCTTGATTTTCAGGGTAACTCCATTAGCCACTGTAAGAATTTTATCTCTGACATTCCTTCTGGAGAATCTCACCATCACTTCTCCTGGCAGATTATTATTCCTTGTAAATTCTGTATACGATCTATAGACCATACCAATATTGTTTTGCAAAGTATCCACTTTAATATCTGCCATTTGCGCCAATGCTTCGCATTGAGGAATTTCAGACAGGCGATATATTACAGAAGAGGAACGGTTCCCAAACGGCTTCTGGTCTGTCATTTCAGACAGAACCCATTTGAGAACCGGTTCCCTTCTGGAATATATTTGCCATTTCATACACAAACGCTTCTGTCCTGTTTAGGAATCGTGACTGAAGCGTTTTACCTGTCAACCGCTTCCAAGTAGTCTTCAGTTCCCTCTCCCGGTTCCAATACACTTTTTTCCCACCGTTTTTTGCCCGCGCGGGTGATCTCCGGCTTTTTTTTTTGAACGTTCGCTTAATGGCGTTATAGTGCTATAGCGCTAAAGCGCTATAATGGAATAGCATTATATCAATCCCATTGGAATGCATGGAGTGTTTTGTCATACTGCTATAGCGCTATAGCGCTCTAAAGCGAACGTTAAAAAAAAAGCCGGAGATCCCCCGCACGGGCGAAAAACGGCGAGGAAAAAGCGGGAAAAAGCGGTGCAGTCTGAAATGGCAAACCGCTTCAGATCCAGCTCTTTACCGGAAGGGGAAAGCCCTGTGTGAAATGGCAGCCCTGTACCAGTTCACTTTAAAACGGATCATTGAAACTGGGTGAAACTGGGTAATGTGAAATTCCTCACATTGTCTGTGTGAAATTCTCCCCTTTTTCCTCAGAAATTCCCTGAAACCTTAGGACATAGCTTGCCTTTTCCATTTGTAACTGTAGCAGTTGGGACTCGTCTGTTTGTCGCTTCTTCTCCATTGTCTGCATTTGTTTTTGCAGATTTTTGGTGTTGGTGTCCATTTCTTTAAGTTGCTGGTCCATTTGATCTTTTTTTTGACAGTCTCGTTAATTTGAGCTTGCTCCATCACTTGTTCTAGCAGAGGGTGTAGTGCTTCATTTAATATCCTTTGAAGGTCTGTGTCTTGTCTGGGCACAACACTCGCTGGGCTGGCACTTCCGGTAACCTTAGCTTTCACTATCTTCTCCTTCTCCTGTTTCCTTGTAGGAGGCGCCATTTTTGAGGAATTGTTTATTTTTTGTCAAAAGTTATCACAGTCTCTAAAGTTCTCAGTTATGCTTGGTAAGTTCTTAGTTGTCTTTTATTTCAGTCTTTTTCACTTTGAAAGCCTGCCCCCCCCCCCGCTTTAACGATAGAATTTGCTTTAAGTCTTATTGGAGGAGAGCCCCCCCCCCCTGCTTCCCACGGAGCAGCTTTAGCTCTTTTCGGTGTTCTTGCTTCAACTTAACTCACAGTTCAATGATTAGACGATTTCCATTTTGCTTATGTTGCTAAATTGCTAGATCACCTGGTGCTTGATCCGGTGTGCCCTTCTAGTTCTATCTGGAAACTCCACGACAGGACCATCGGGGCATGCGTGCCCCCCCCTTCACTGGCAGGATCACCAGCAGAGAAGCTGTCTAACACCACATGACTTGGAATGCATTAGCAAGGGTTCCATGGGGGATCTGGCAATCATCTCCTGGAGGTCCAGGAGAGCAACTGCCATGGCGAACACCAAAAACGGAAAACCACACTTTAACCTTTCTTCATAGGGAAAGTGTTTCAACCCTTTTATCCAGATGATGATAGCAACTATGGACAAATTTTTCATGTATTCAGCACTGCCGTTGTTCTTCTAATATTCTGTTTTATAGCTGGTGAATCCTTAGATTAGATCTCTCTTTGGCAGGGTATTTAATATTGAGTTGTACGCTAACAGCTCTTCTGTTCGATAACTGATTCCCATCCTCACTGCAGTCACCATCCCACATGGCTGTTGTCCATGTGAGTCTGATAACTCCAGTATAGCCTTTTCAGTGATCTAAATGTAGCCCTTCCTCCCACTGTTGCCAATGAAAAAGCTGATTGTTCCCTCTAAGCTGGGTTATTGTGAGCTAGCTCACACTTTCTAGCCTCCAGCTCACACATTTTTGTCGCAGCTCAGGAAGGATGGCTCCAGAGCAAACTAATTTATGCAGCAGCCAAATCGCTCACTCACAACTTTAATACCAGCAGCTCACAAAGCAGAATTTTTGCTCACAAGACTCCAAAGCTTAGAGGAAGCATTGTTTGGATCCATCCAACCCCCTATTTTATATAGTTTATTTAAAAGGTCACTTATAAAGACAATTCATCAGGGAGGAAGACACATGATGAGGGATACTGTTAGAGTCACCTGCTCTCCTTTCTCTGAAATGTTGGTCATGGTATATTATAGTCAACACATATTGTACTGATCTTCTTTTTGGTAGAGTACATGACAGACCCTGAAATACATGGAGAACTGTGTGCCACGCATGGATAACAAGGAGTCCCAGCTTTGCCAACAGATGGCCCCTGGCCCATTTCCAGCTCTGCTTTTGCATGACTTCCCAATAGATTTTGATGCAAAAAAAAAAGAGTTTGTTTCTGGAACTATTCAAGGTGCTGGTGTAGAACTTGAAAGACCTATACAGCTTGGGACCAGCATACCTACAGAACCATCTACTCCCTTAAGAACCTACCTGACTGCTAAGTTCATCTTTTGATGTCCCGCTTTGGGTGCCCCACCATCTGAGATTAGGCGGATGGCAACCCAAGTGAGGGTCTTCTCAGCTGTGGCACCAAAACTGTGGAACTTTCTGCCCCAGGGATATTTGTCTGTCATTTTCTGTCACTGTCTTCCACTAGGAATTTGTTTCATCCCTTAGTGATTCCTCTTTCCTGTCCAAACTTTTAATTGCTGTTTCATAGGTTCTTAGTAAGTATTTTAGTTTTGGTTTTGTTTGTATGAATTGTTTTTATAATGTAACCATTAGCCATTTTGGTGACCCTGACTAGGAAGAAAGGCAGTATACATTTCTTCTTCTTCTTCTTCTTCTTCTTCTTCTTCTTCTTCTTCTTCTTCTTCTTCTTCTTCTTCTTCCTCTTCCTCTTCCTCTTCCTCTTCCTCTTCCTCTTCCTCACCACCACCACCTGGAAGAATTGGGCTTGCACACTGTCGGCAATGCCAATAAAGCATGCAGGCCGTTTTGCCGCTCGGTCGAAATGGGAGGCAGACAGCTGCATTGTGACGTGACATGTCACAATGGTGGGTGGGGGTGGGGCCAACCTTTATAGGCTCGGCCCCGTTCCCACCCATGCCAGTTTATTGCCTCGTACTCGGACCACCCACCTGCCCTGTGTTCATTGTAGGCATCTGCTAGGTAGGGCTGGGTAGGAATTTTTCGCCTTCATCCTGATTGACCTTTGGATGAAGGTGTTTTCACCTACCTTGCATTGAGCATGGGGGACTCTGAACAGGCAATAGGTGTGGGCTGTTAACTAGGTTGGTCACTTTGGCAGAGTAGTGTGCGTAAAGAAAGCAGAACCGGTAAGCACTTTCTGCCAGTTCCGGTTTGGAACTAGGGGGTCATCAGGGATGACCCCTGGGCTTTAGGGCTTGAGGAGCCTCTTAGGTAAGCACCTGAAGCCCTGCAGGCTGCAGGGCTTCAGGTGTAGGCACTCCTGGGGGGGTGACCTGTGCACTGGGCTGCCGGTTGTGGGCCAGAGGATTGGCCCTAGACTGGGGCTGATGGCTTGCCCATATCTGAGGCAAGGAGGTTGGCTGGATTGATACCTGCCTGGCCTGTTCTGGTCCCTCCCACTTAGTTCCCTTGCCGTTGATTGATTTTGCAATTAAATAGTTAATAAAGTGGCCCTTGTTAGACTCCAAACAGTTGTCTGTCTCATTATTTTGGCTTGGGGGGCAAAGAGTTGTGGCGAAATCAGGGCAGTTCAAAAATATATTATTTTCCATATAAAACAATTTAACCATTGCATTATAAAGAGAGTTGTTAAAATCACATTATATGTAGTTGGGCAAAGGAAGAACAATTTTCTGTCAAGGATGAAGAAAGCAATAGAGGCAGCATTTTAGTAAGGTTGAATCTTTTTTTTAAAAAAAAATTCCTGTAGAGTTGGATCTGAGTGAATTAATTCATTATCTATACATGGCTAGTTCACGTTACTGGCTGGCCAAGTTAATGAGTCACCTGTGTAGGAGTAATGAATGCTTCAAGGTAGTCATTAGTGTGTCTGTGTGTATGTTGGAGCACCTGGAGCTTTTTGTACAGATGCTTTTTTTGCCCATTAAAGCTTAACTGCAATTCTGCACAGTAAACGAGGAGTCCCCATCAATTTGTGTAACTGTGAGCGAGTTTGGAGGCCAAATGAATGAAAGTGCTCTGGTGCTCCCTGAGCTCCGTTTGGCCCAAGACATGTTGGCTAGTAAACCTCTTGAAGAGAAGCTATAAAAGTAGGATCAGCAATCTCAGCTGCACCCTTTGGGGTTCATGAGACTATGCTGAGCTGAGATGGAATTTAGAAAACCTTCAACAACAGGACCTAGATTATATTTAGTGCAGAACATTGTTCAAAGCATGCTTAAGCACATGGAGCAAAAAGCATTCAAAGTGTAGGTTTGTGGACAGGGGCAGAACAGAGGTGAGGAGGAACAAACTCATCTATCACTTAGTTCAAGGAAAGATCTCTTTCCACTCGCATGGGCATTGGCCTGTGATATCCCTAATGTCTTCATTGGCACAGAAGTCATTCAAAGATGTTGCAACTGGTAAAATTTCACAATAAGAAGCAGATCAAATAGAATCCCCATGTACCTTTGCATGACTCATAAGTAGTTTAGTTTTAAACATCTTATACTTATTTTGATATAAGGACTGTTAAACTTTTCTCCTTTTAACATTTTAATGATTTTAAGGTTATATGTTTATTTTTAGAGCTGAAAGCTAATTTGCATGTATTTAATGAACATGTAATATTTTGATAAATGGTCTTTGACCGCAAATAAACATCATTCATTCATTCAAAGATGAATGTACATTTTCCCTCACACTAAAATGAATAACACAAAGTGTGCAGTTGTGTGTGCATTGGAGCTGTGCTGCATCTACTAGCAGCATCTAAATGTCATATGGGCTGAGTTGGTTTCTCCTCCACTTAAAGGTTCATAGCATAGGTGTGGCCAAAGGCATGGGCCCTTGGGTGCTAGCCAAAGAACCCTTGGCTCTGAACCTATGCCTTGTAGCCTGAGGCCTATGCTAGCTAGACTGGTGAATCTGGACCCACTCAAGATATGTTTGCTCTCTTTCTCTGATTTGCTTGTCTAAATTGGCTGTTGTTATTGTACTCTGGAACTCTCTGTAAGTTGTTTTGGGTCCCTTTGGGGAGAAAATCACCTTAGAGTGCCCCACTTTATAAATAACTCAAAGCCATTAAATGGTGTGAAATTTAATGTAATTTGATTGCCCTGTAAATGGCTTTCTTCACAATCCCCAAGTATTTTCATGATTTTTTGTAGAATAAAAACTTCTCTTTGGCACTACCACATATAACACTTATCAGACCCATGCCATGTCCTCCCCCCCTAAATTTCAGCCCTCATTGATATTCATGATCCTAGACAATTGGGGATCCGGCAGTGAACACAATGATGTCACAGTATCCTGCAGCCAGTGGGATTTGGAGATATAGCAATGTCAATAAAGGGGTGTGTATGTGGTTGGTTTAGCCACATAGATGACTCAATGTAATAAGGAACAATCCTATGAATGGGGTGACATTGCAATATTCTACACAGCCAATCAGATTTTACTACATAACACAATAACATCAAGTGGGCCAAGCCAATTCAGAATTAATTCGATTCATTATGCATTTATGTATTCAGTTCATTTGTACCCCCCCTTTCTCCCCAATGGGGTCTCAAAGCAGTTTACAGTATTCTCCTCTCCTCCATTTTATCATCACAGCAACCCTGTGAGGTAGATTAGACTAAGAGAGTGTGACCCATAGCATGAGTGAGGATTCAAACCCGGGTCTCCCAGATACAAGTCTGACAGTCTTAACCCCTACACCACACTGGCTTTCAGCATTACAGCATGAAGCACTGTAGGGACAGTGTTCTCTGTGTGGCAAGCCCGGAGTTCACTACTCCTGCAGGGAAATTGGGAACCAGAGTGCAGAATGCACAAGATTGCTGAGCTCATCGTGAGAAGTAACTTGGCAGAGAGTCGGGAGGAGATAAGACAGTAAGGCTGTCTTCACAACACATCCCTGAATATAATAGCTCATAGTGGGGTGACTGGTAACTTTCAATGTATAGGGGAGGGGGAAGGAGTGAAGGGAATCTAATAAAGCCTGCTTCTCCAGGTAGGAGGAGACAGATTTCTGCAGAGCTGTTTGTGTGTGTCGTTCTTTGCACAGCCAACCTTCAAAGCACACCAAAGTATTGTCACACAATGTTCATGAAAGGCAGAGGCATTTGAGCAAAGCCCACCCCAACTCTGCATCCCAGGCCTAATTCCCCTGCACTTCTAATCGCCTGCATCTAAAGATGAACTGTCTGCAGTTTCACAGTGAAATATTCTGAAGTTCCCTCATTTGTTTGAAATGATTGTAATGAATTTTAGCAACATTAAAAAAGAAGTGCTCAAGTGATGTCACTCGAAGAGTACTTTGAGAGATACCGGCAGTGATATGAACAGTTTCTTTAGAGCTTCTCATTTGATCAGCACTCCGTTGTTCCAAATCAGCCTACAATAGGCATGATCAGTCCAATTCCCATTAATTTTTCAGGCCCTTCTTTAAAATCTTTATAATTTATTTAGCTCTTTCTTTTGTACAAAGGAGGAAAGATACTTCAGTGTTTTCCAACTTGTTTGAGTGTCAGTTTATTTATTCTCTCATTGTTTAGCAGTAACACTCCAAGTGTACTGAAGTTCCAGCGTTTTAATTCCCTGGGTATCTGCCATACTGGGGGAGGGGGGTTATTCTGGATTCAACCCATTGGGAAAGTTTGCTCTGACCTAAACCTCTTCCTCTATGATATCCTAAGAGGTTAGGGACCATTTCTTTCCTGTTTCCCTTTAACTCTCATGCTCAGCTGACATTAACATGTGCCTGTTAGAACATGCTTAGTCCTCATGGGCTGCTGCTGTTGCTTTTTAAAGTGGTGTGTGTGTGTGTGTGGTTGTGTTGTATAATGGTGTGTGTGTGTGTGGGTGTGAGAGAGAGAGAGAGAGAGAGAGAGAGAGAGAGAGAGAGAGAATCCATTGCATATACAGAAAACCCTATCTTGTCTATGGTGGTGGAAAGCAAAGCTCTGTCAAGTCATAGCCAACTTATGGTGACTCCATAGGGTTTTTAAGACGAGAGTTGGCTTGCCATTACATGCCTCTGTGTAGCAACCCTGGAATTCCTTGGTGGTCTCCCATCCAAATACTAACCAGGACTGACCCTGTGTAGTTTCTGAAGTCTCACTACATCGGCCTAGCCTGAGCCTTCAAGGTTCATAGGAGCCACATTTTGTTGCCCTACAAACAATTGTTTGCTGTTAGAAGGAGAAGTTCATATCTGACAGCTTTAGTACAACTGGATTGTGGTCTCCAGTTTTGTTTTGTTTTTCCTTTTAAATTATTCCACAGAGTCACCAAGGCCGTATCAGGTAGTAATTCTTAAAGCAATCACTGCAGAACAGCTGGTTTTTTTGCTAGACACTGGAAGAAAAGTACAAGCTTCCAGGAAAGTGAATTGGTTGGGGAGAGTCAGAAAACTGTATATTCTACCTAGACTTGGTGCTTTGTGAAAGGTTCAGGGAGTAACACAATTGGACATTTATTGGTAGCAGGCTAAAGTAGTAATATTAGTGAATTTTGTCTGTAGTTTGATTAATATTGTTTGTAAATGGAGTATGTTTTGTAATTTCAGATTACTTTATTTTGTATTTATATATTTATATTTAGTTGTTATATACAAACAATTGCATATGTGTTAAAAGGAATGGTTTATTATCACGGCTCAATCATCTGTTTCAAACGTTAGTTATAGTGAGAATTAAAACCAATCTCTAGCAGAAATTATTAATAGATTATCTGATTAATCAGTTAATTACACCAATGTAGCAGAGTGGGTGAATTATTAAGCTTACTGCTGCCATGAGTTTAAATCTGAACTCAGGTCTCTTCAGTCCAACCCTCTAACCTCCACACCAAAGTGGCCTTCTAGGTTCTGAGCCTTTCAGGGACAGATCTGGTTTCATTGGATGGGTGGAATGTTGTAGAGCAAAATATAAATCTAATCAGTATTATCTATGGGGAAAATTAGGCATTCTAGGAAAAGGATAAAAAGGTTGGAACAGTTTCCCTATGGAGACAGGTTAAAGCTCTTGGGGCTCTGTAGCCTGGAGAAATGATGACTGAGGGGCGACATGATAGAGGTTTACAAGATTATGCATGTGACAGAGCAGGTAGAGAAAGAAGTACTTTTCTCCCTTTCTCACAATACAAGAACTCATGGGCACTCAATGAAATTGCTGAACAATCGGGTTAGAATGGATAAAAGGAAGTACTTCACCCACATATGGAATTCACTGCCACAGGAGGTGGTGGCGGCTATAAGCATGGACAGCTTCAAGAGGGAATTGGATAAACATATGGAGCAGACGTCCATCAGTGGTTATTAGCCACAAGGTATACGGTTCGAGACCCGAGTGTGTTGCATGACGGAGTGAGCTCCCATCTCTAGTTCCAATGCTGACAAAAGTTCGAAAGCAAGAAATTGCAAGTAGATAAATAGGTACCACTTCAGTGGGAAGGTAACAGCATTCCATGCACCTTGGTGTTTAGTCATGCCAGCCACATAACCATGGAAATGTCTTCGGACAGTGCTGGCTCTTCGGCTTTGAAACAGAGATGAGCACCGCAACCCTAGAGTCAGATTCAACTGGCTTTTGAGAAAGGGAACCTTTACCTTTATACATAGGAACTCTCGGTCTGGGGGAAGTGATGCTCTGTGTTCTTGGTGCTTGGGGGGGCACAGTGGGAGGGCTTCTAGTGTCCTGGCCCCACTGGTGGATCTCTTGATGGCACCTGGTATTTTTAGCCACTGTGTGATAGAGTGTTGGACTGGATGGGCCATTGGCCTGATCCAACATTGGCTTCTGTTATGTTCTTATGATGATAATATAAGGAGGGATACCAATTTGGCAACCTCATCCTGGAGTCATGAATTTACCACATTTGTTGGTGGAGGTAATCCATTGGATAAGATGTGCCTGTTACAGAGTAGGCTTTCCCACCTCCCATAACTACTCCTGAGAAGACCCTTGTGATATTGCATGGCATGCTGCATTTAACAGAGG
Organism: Gekko japonicus; assembly: GCF_001447785.1. NCBI lineage: Eukaryota > Metazoa > Chordata > Lepidosauria > Squamata > Gekkonidae > Gekko > Gekko japonicus. The sequence continues at coordinate 319,664 of NW_015163637.1, read as the reverse complement.
AAACAAGCAGGAATCACAAATCTCTTCATGAGATGAATTAGCTTCCATTTGCACAAGTGAGCCTTTATATCCAACCCATGGTTAAGACCAGCAGGCATTTAGAGGAAAACTTCTTGGGAAAGCCATGAATTCTGTTAGATCTAACCAGATCTTTTACTGATGGAGAAAGGAAGAGTTCCCCTTGATAACAGAAAAAGGCTATGCTGGGGAGCATCCAACCTCAGGGGACTTGTGCAAGATTCACTTGAAAAGGATGGCTGGATATCACCCACAGGAACACATGAAGCTGCCTTATCCTGAATCAGACCATCAGTCCATCAAAATCTACTCAGACTGGCAGCAGCTCTTCAGGGTCTCTGGTAGATGTCTTTCACGTCAAGTACTATCTGGTCCTTTAAATTGGAGTTGCCAGGACTTGAACCTGGGACCTTTTGAATATCAAGCAGATGCTCCACGACTGAGCAACCATTCCTGTCCAAACCCATTTTCTTTTTTAACAATTGACATGTGACTATATATCGGATGTTAAAAATCTGGGGTAAATGGGAAAATATTATACAATTTAGAGTCCAGTGTCACCTTTAAGACCAACAAAAGTTTATTCAAGGTATGAGCTTTCATGTGAATGCACACTTTTTCAAAGCTGTTATTTTTTTAAAAAGTATTGCTTTTCCACTACACATACTACAAGGAAAGGGAAAAAGAGGCTAAGACTAAAATACTAAGCTAAAGCAAGGATCATCTTTCATAATTATATAAGTAGCTTATTGAATTTCCCAACCTTAAAGTAAATAAAAAATATGAGGAATATGTTTAAGATTAATATAAAGTCAAACTAAAGCAAGCATATTTAGCCAAAATAGATGTAAACCAGTTTCTCATATAACAAACGGATAAAAGACTTTCAGAGTTAAACTACATGCTATTTTGCATATTTCTTGTTTTTCTTGAGTGTGCTCTTGTCATAGGTCAGTCTAACTTTGTGGAGTTTTGGAGCAGCCTCTCCTTTTTCATCATCAGAGTCCTCTGAGGATTTGTCAGTTGTACTTCCGATTCATGTTCACTTTCTTCTACAGTTTGTTTAGTGTCCTCTGTTTTCCCTTTTTCTTTGGCTGTTGTTTGATGTTTCTCGACAAAAGCCTTTGCTTTTTGTACAGAGTCAATCTTCTCTTTCTTATCTTTGTAGTTGAAGATAAGTCCTTCTGGAAATATCCATCTATAGGGAATGGATTGTTTGCATAAAAAAGAAGTTAGTTTTTTATACTGTCTCCTCCGCTTTCATATTTCAAATGGGATGTCTTTTAATATTTGGATTTCTTCATCTTGGATTTTCAGGGTTTTCACATTAGTAGCTTTTAAGATTGTGTCTCTCGTTGATCTCTTGGAGAACTTAACAAATAGTTCACCAGGCAGTTTATTTTTATTAATGAAATCTGAGTAGGTTCAATAAACCATATCCTTATTGCTTTGTATCAGTTCCACTTTCAAATCTGTCACTGGTGTCAATGCTTCACTTAATATCTCTTTTAAGTTCTGTTCTGTTCTGGGATACCCTGGAACCTCAAGACATATAATGCTTTCTTCATTTCAAGTTGTAGTAACTGCTCCTTATTGGAAATCCGCACATTTTCTATCACCTCCAGTCTCTGATTTATCAAATTCATCTTAGCTTCAACTTGTACAACCATTTTATGAGTTTCTTCTGTCTTGGTAGTTGTTTCTTTCAGCTGTTTCTGAAGATCATCAAATTTACTTTTGAGAATAGTCATCTGGTCCAGCAAAGTGCACAATGCCGTAGTTAACATGTTTTGAGAATCAGTAGGCACTTCTGGCATGTGTCTCGATGACTGTGAGCTGGCAATTCCTGGAGAAGAAGTCTTTTTCTACACCATTTTATCTCCTCATAGAGACATTGTTTACATAAGAAAAAGTTTGTTTGGACACTCTGAAGGTCTGTTTATTTAATTATGCTCTGAGGTGGTCTACACCGTCTTTGGCCATGTTGATTTTCAAGATCAACTGGCTCTCTGCCCTTCGCTTTATATGTCACAATTTCCCCCCCGGGGGGGGATTCCCCACTCCTCCTCCTCTACCAATTCGAATTAGGGCTTTTGAGTGATTGATCGTTTCTCTGCTTAGTTAGTTAAAGACACTCAAACTCACAGTTCATCCTGACATTTGCTTCAGGGGCTGGGTGGGAGCAACAAGGTGCTAGATCTCTTGCTCGCTTTCTCCAGCATGCACCTCTGCATCTATGATGGTCTTGCGGTGGCAGGACCTATAGGGGCAAAGGGGAGCCTCAATTCTTCAGCTGCTGCCTTAGAAGAGGCACCCCTTTTGCCCCAGGCTACGAGCCCACTACAAGGGTTCTCGGGGGGGAAGAATCATCTGGGACCCCTCCCATCCGCGGCAATAACAGGGTGCTCACATCAGAGTGAGATGGAGCGTGCCCATCCAGCAAGTCGCAAAAACTGGAAACCTTCAAAGCTGTTATTCTGAATGATCATAGGATCTGGTAGAAGGAGAAGTTGGGGAGATATTCTGCTAGGATTCAAAATAAGATTGTTATTTTACACTAGACAATGCTGTTCCTGCTAATGTCACACCTATCTGACCAGACTCCCCTTTTGTGCTTTCAGAATAGGGAATGATATAATTTATTTAGATGCACATGAGAAGATCAGTTTTGTCCAGTTCAAATCTGTTTCTAAAGACCAGAATTAGAAAACAGGGACATAGACATTAAGATTTGTGGCCCTTGATCACTTCTGCAGCTGTTGTAAATATCACACAATAATTTGGACTTAAGCAAAGAGGAATTAAGGAGCTGACTGCCACTAATGAATAATAATGAACCCAACAAACATGATCAATGTGAAGTACATATTATGGTATGTGTGCCCTTAGAATCCATTAATCATCAAGTTACCTTGAAGAAATAAGAAAGCAACAAAAAAAGCAGAGAGTCATATGGGATTCTGCATTCAGGGATAGACTCAATTGTGGATGCCCAAAGGGACAAGGGAGAAAGGCATTGGGTCCAAGGTGCAGCACAGCATGGGTGCAAATATTGTACTGACAGGGTCACACCTCATGACAATGCTGTATATAGTATCAGGGTGGTGTGCAGTGGATTCAGGAGAAGACTGTCTCTGACTTTACAAAATCCTGTGTAAGATGCTGATTTTTTTTCATGTATCGTTGAAGAACGGCCTGACCTGGATAGTTCAGGCTAGCCTGATGTCATCAGATCTCAGAAGCTAAGCAAGGTTGGTGTTGGCCCAAGTCACTATTTGGATGGGATAACCAAGGAATACCAAGGTCACAATGCAGAGGCAGGCATTGGCAAACCACCTCTGAATGTTTCTTGCCTTTAAAACTGCACAGGATTGCCATAAGTCTGGCATGGACACGAAACAACATCATCATACTAGCAATGTCCAGGTGACACTCTAGTATTTGGGCAAAACCCCAATGGTAGAAGCCATTTTTACCATAGAGATTTTGCCCAAATACCAGTGTCGCCATGACATCACAGCATGATGGTGTCACTTCCAGTACATGCCAGAAGTGATGTTGCTACATCACCGGTGAGGTTGCCTGGGCCACCTTCCCTTTTCTGGTAAGTCCCCCCACTAGTTTCCAGTAGGGATCTGGCAACTCTAGAGTGGGTGGACACTACACAGTTTAGCATCTTTACAGAACAAGTTGTTTTACTGTTGTGATAGACTGCACTTTGAAAGCTTAGAAGTGCTATAAAAAAGGTAAACAACTGTGATGGGTTAATTCTTTATAGAAACAGAGAGCCTTGAGTGACAGGCTGCCCCAAACAATCTTATTGGTTAATATCAGCAGAGCAGAGAGATACTTTAGAGTTAAATGCTGAGGAGGAGAATTCAGTCTGATTACAGCCCTAGCTGAGAAGAGTCAAGTACTGACAGTTTCAGAATTCAGCCCTGACTGAGAGCAGTGTAACACAGACAGGAGAACTGGGGAAAGTTGGCAAGGAAGTTTGAGAAGCAGGCGAAGGGGATAGATCTTCTAGACAGAGAAGAGAAATACATACCCAGTCAAACAGGGAGTTAGCTCTGAAGATTTACGAGATCCCTAGTCTGGTGTAGTTAGAAACTGCCTTTAAATACCTTAAGAGTCAGTTAAAAGCTCAAGGCAAGTACTGGTGTTTCAAGAGAAGGGGGGTTGGGTACTGGAAAGATTGTACCAGCCTTCTGGAAACCAAAAGACTCAGATAATACTCAAAGAAAGTGTACTGAAGTGTTTGTGTGAAACAATGGAACAAAAGCTTCTCAACATATGTATATAGTATCAGGGTGGTGTGCAGTGGATTCAGGAGAAGACTGTCTCTGACTTTACAAAATCCTGTATAAGATGCTGATTTTTTTTTCATGTGTCGTTGAAGAACGGCCTGACCTGGATAGTTCAGGCTAGCCTGATGTCATCAGATCTCAGAAGCTAAGCAAGGTTGGTGTTGGCCCAAGTCACTATTTGGATGGGATAACCAAGGAATACCAAGGTCACAATGCAGAGGCAGGCATTGGCAAACCACCTCTGAATGTTTCTTGCCTTTAAAACTGCACAGGATTGCCATAAGTCTGGCATGGACACGAAACAACATCATCATACTAGCAATGTCCAGGTGACACTCTAGTATTTGGGCAAAACCCCAATGGTAGAAGCCATTTTTACTATAGAGGTTTTGCCCAAATACCAGAGTGTCGTCATGACATCACAGCATGATGGTGTCACTTCCAGTACATGCCAGAAGTGATGTTGCTACATCACCGGTGAGGTTGCCTGGGCCACCTTCCCTTATCTGGTAAGTCCTCCCACTCCCCCACTAGTTTCCAGTAGGGATCTGGCAACTCTAGAGTGGGTGGACACTACACAGTTTAGCATCTTTACGGAACAAGTTGTTTTACTGTTGTGATAGACTCCACTTTTAAAAGCTTAGAAGTGCTATACAAACAGGTAAACAACTGTGATGGGTTAATTCTTCATAGAAACAGAGAGCCTTGAGTGACAGGCTGCTCCAAACAATCTGATTGGTTAATATCAGCAGAGCAGAGAGATACTTTAGAGTTAGATGCTGAGGAGGATAATTCAGTCTGATTACAGCCCTAGCTGAGAAGAGTCAAGTACTGACAGTTTCAGAATTCAGCCCTGACTGAGAGCAGTGTAACACAGACAGGAGAAAGTTGGCAAGGAAGTTTGAGAAGCAGGCAAAGGGGATAGATCTTCTAGACAGAGAAGATAAATCCATACCCAGTCAAATAGGGAGTTAGCTCTGAAGATTTACGAGATCCCTGGTCTTGTTTAGTTAGAAACTGCATTTAAATACCTTAAGAGTCAGTTAAAAGCTCAAGGCAAGTACTGGTGTTTCAAGAGAAGGGGGGTTGGGTAATGGAAAGATTGTACCAGCCTTCTGGAAACCAAAAGACTCAGATAATACTCAAAGAAAGTGTACTGAAGTGTTTGTGTGAAACAATGGAACAAAAGCTTCTCAACATAAAGATTTAAGTAACTTTGAATAGCTTAAGAAACTCTCATTAGCCTGAAACGTAAGAATTAAAGTCTATGCATGTACTGGTTTTACCTCAGAATTATCTATATTAAGTTACTTCAGAAATTTCAACCTTTGATTTTCACCTGACCTTTCCCTTCTATGCTGAATGAAATATTTACTTAATTTTGAATTTTAAAATGTTGTAAGTGTCATTTTCAGTGGTTGAAGTTAAAGGTGATCCTCACCCTTCCCTCAGGTTCCTGGGCTGAGACAGCAGTAAAATATACTGGCAAAAGGTGGGACAGCCAAAGTTCTTCTTGAAATAAGAAAATAGACCACTAGGGCTGCTCAGAAAGGGGAAGAAAAATGGAGGGAAGATCTTGCCTTTGAGGGAGGGAGGTGGATGGGGTCATCATAATTGTGTTTTATTTTCAGGGTACTATTAGCTAAGAAATTGCCATAAGAACATAAGAAGAGCCCTGATGGATCAGACCAGTGGTCTGGGAACTGGTGTGGTGGCAGCTCTCACCTTGTTTGTAGATTCTCTGTCTCCCTATTGTGAAGGTCTAGACTACCTCCTTTTTACATCAGAGGTGATCCAGGCCTTCACAGAAGAGGGACAGAAAACCTACAAATGAGGCAAGGGGTGCCACCATGCTGTCTGTGACACCGGGGAAACCACTCCTGCAAAAACAACAAAAACAAAATGAAGGTGATCACACAGACATCAGTTAAGCTCCCAGTTTAGAGAAAATGAGGGTAGAGACAATTCTCCAGGACTCCTCCTCATCAGTCTTCAGATCTTCACTCTGACATGGAGGAACCATAATCCTGGTCCATGTCAGTAAAACAGCTTCCTATACAAACTAAAACAAAACTGGCTGTAAGAAAGAGACAGACCTAATACATGTGTGTAACATTTACTTGAAACTGCTAATCTTGTATCAAATAAGCCAGACAGCATTCTTCAGAGGATACTAGCTGACCTGAAGTATTTTATTCAACCTGTCCAGCCGCACAACAATCCACGAAACCTCAGACTTATCAAACCAACAGCCAAGCTCTATTCTGTCGGTATCAGTATTTAGTTCCTCGCATAATTCTCAGCCTCACTGATCTTCCCAGGAGGTCCATATCTACGTTCAGAAGCTTCTCTCTGCGGGATTCTCTCGATGCTGAACTCCTGGAGAATATTCTTTACAGAACTTCGCTTTTCAGAGTTTTCTTTTTTTCTTCAAATCACCCTGTTCTCATTTAAACTTTCCATAGTCTAATATCTTGCAATGATGTGAAAGAGCATTTGCGTTTGCATACTCAGATGATCAAACACAGCTGCATTTCAATCATTTTCCAAGGCGTGAATTCAAATTACGAGGGCAGATTAGGGTAGGTGCCAAAAAAATCTCTCTCAGAGACACTCTCTGGTTTTTCATTGAAAGGGAAAATGAAAACCATGTGAACAAAGATGGGAACGGTTTTGTACAGGTAATTTCCCTTTCATACTACTGTGCTATAGTTTCATTGAAACCCTGCTTCCGTAACACAGAAAGCTGATCTCAACAGCCCCAATGCCATTCTTTCAAGAGACCGCAGGATTGTAGGGAGGGACTGGATGTGCTCACTGTTTATGTGAAAAGATGGTCTCTGTGTTGTGATGGATACCTGTAAATCTAGCAATCTTTGACTGACTTCTGGCTTAGATAGCATTTCCGTGTTAAACAAAACAAAACACAAACATGATGGGTGGGATCCAGACAGCTTTCAATCTCACTCAGTTTCCCTCCTTACTACAACCTTTGTCCCACATGGATTTTGAACGTGCAGGGCCCATGATCCCCAACATCTTTTAAAAAATTAACTTCATGTTGTGTAGCAAGGCTGAAGTATCTTATTGTTATGAGATGGGAAAATGAGATGAAGATCTTTAAAACACTGTATACAAAAAGAGATCTGAACAGTGGAAGAGAAAGAAGAAAAGCATGCAGAAAGCTATAAGAGAATATTGGCTGTGGTCAGAGTTCCCTCTAAGCTGCGCTAGGGGGTGCTGCTGCACAAAGTTTTAGCTGCTAGCTCAGGAACTTTAAGCTTCTGATCACACTTATGCATTTTCCCCTCCATTGGAAACAATGGAGGATGGAAGTATCTCCTTCTGGGGCTGATAGAATTGGACTCCCTGGTCCAATCTTTTTGAAAATTTGGTGCCTCTACTTCAAAAAACAGTCCCCTAGATTCCCAGATACACTGGATTGATACTCCATTATAGCCTATAGGGGCCATTGACTGTAAAGAGCCCCAGAGGCTATAATGAAGCAGGAAAAATAGATTTAATTTTTGGACACCCCTACTATGCTTTTCAGTATGATTAGTAAGCTTCCTTGAGTCATGGGAAAAGTGGGATATAAATATTTGAATAAATAAGTAGTTTGGGCAGGTTATAACATTTAAGCAGTTTCCCGTTACTTTAGGAAGGGTTCTGATAGTGATTGTTCCACCTCTGTTATACTTAACCTGTAATTTGTCATATTTTACTTTAAAAATACACAAAAACACAAAGTAGACTGCCCCCCCCCCCCCACGTGCTGGTATGTTTTCCAAGGCTCAGTGCAGGGCAACAGTCTGAAGCAAGGTCTTCACATATAGTGGAATAGACGTGGGAGAACTGTTTTCTGGAGGCCAGGTCTACCAATAGAGTGGACTGGAGCAGGTAGACCTGTTCTCCAGAGGCTAGGTTACCAATATAGTGGCCTGGAGCAGGTAGACCTGTTCTCCAAAGGCCAGGTTTAACAAAATAGTGAAAAGGGGAGGGTAGACCTGTTCTCTGGAGGTCAGGTCTACTAATATAGTGGAAAGGGGAGGGTAGACCTCTGGAGGCCAGGTCTACCAATATAGTGGAA
>NW_015163637.1:297376-310129 GCF_001447785.1 Gekko japonicus | reverse complement strand
GTTGTAGTTACCCTTTTCCTAGTTTTTCTTGGTAGTTTTTGTAGTATTAAAACAATAAAAAATCCCCTCTGGGGGCTTAAAAAAATTGCCTGAAAACCATCCTCAGGCTAGAAGCAGAGTATAAAATGATGTTAAAAATTGTCCCCTTTGTGTATTTATTTTATTTTATTCAATTTAGATTCTGCCCTTCCCACAAGCAGGCTCAGGGCGGATCACAGTAAGATTCTAAAACACATGAACGGAATTTTACAGAATAATTAAAAACAATTTTAAAAAGCACAGATTTTAAAAAGAAAGAACACGAAAACAGTTTGTACTATTTCACTATATGCATTATTTTCAAGCTGGTGCCATTGGGTCTCTGAGATCTTATTGATCTGGGCCATGTTGACGTGGTAGGCTTCATCAGGGGAGGCCAAAAGCCTGGTGGAACAGCTCCATTTTACAGGCCCTGTGGAAGTTTAAGACTTGGCATTAAAGCATTATACCCTGCTAAACTCCCTTCCTTCCACAAACCACACCCTGTGCGGGCTCCACCCCCAAATCTTCAGGAATTTCCACACCCGAAATTGGCATCCCTGCCTGCCTCTGAGTGTCCAAAGAACGAGAATCTGAAATTTTGTAAAATTGTCCATACTGACCCACCTGTCTTCAAATTTGTCTTTTGATCAGCTTCCTAGAAAGAGGGAACAAAATGGGTTGTTGGAGAAATTTGGTGAAAAGGAACCAAGAGTATTCTTCTTAACAGTCCTAGCAAAAACATTGGTTTGGATCCAATCAGCTTTTTTTGCTGATGAGAAAGGGAGCAAGGGAGTCCACTTTGACCACTAAAAAGGCCATGCTGAAGATCTTTGGAACTGCATGTATGAAGGCTACAAGGAACAGGGACTGTATTAAGGAGGGGTAATAGCTTAAGTTGATTGCAAAAGATAGTTGGATTCAACCCAGTAATTTTTTCAAGATGGCAGAATATTGAAAAAAGTGTAGCCACTGTCTCAGTAATATTAACACCTGACCTGACCCAAATGAAGCAAAATAACATACATGATACTTCCTCATGAGCAAACCCTGGACACAAGTATGGGGGCGGCAGCACATGTTTGGAGGTGCTCCATTGTATCTAAACTGGCTCCAAGTTCTCAATCACATACAGTCTCCCACCCCCTTAACTGCCTTGCTTAACTCTGTTAGATAAATTATCAACAGTCATGTATTTACTAATGCAAAACCAGATTACACGCCGACTGCATACCCTCTGACATAATGAAACTTGGCACAAACAGAACAAAAAAAAAAAAGGAAAAGGAAACATCTCTTTCATTGCATCTTTCCTTGGACACAAGTTAGTCTACTTGCTGCTTGTCATTTGTGTCTCCTAGTGTTAAATCTGTAATTAATTGGTAATTAAATATTAATTGAATCAAACATTGGGCCCCGCAGAGTGGCATATAATTAACAATTAATTAATAAGGAAACATTTAATATGCAACATCTGATCATGATAAAAATTATGCAAGCATATCTATATGCAAAATCATGTTCTCAAAGTGGTTACTATTTCTTTACTGGCTGTTAAGATTCCTGATGCCCTTCTTGATAAGTCTACTAAAATACCAAACTCAGAATGTGCTAATAAAAATGATTCAGTTGTCAGTTTAGGAATGCCAGGACCACTCAGTTTGGTTCCCTAAAACCTCTTCAGGTACTTTACTTCAGTGCTAAACTATATTTGATGGCAACAGACCTGTATCTTCAAACCTAGGGATGAAACTAGTCATTATGGTAGCCAGAGGTCCTATCCTCGTCTGCTGACCCCATTTTATAATTGGCCATTTAAAAATACCCTAAGGGCCCCAGAAGGCCTGCAGGTGCACATGGCCACCATAACATCTAGTTTGGAAAATGCTATCCCAGTCATTTGTAATCAGGTCTGGGAGGAGCAATCAAAAGCATAAAACACTACATGAGCATTGCAATCACTGCTTCCTTCACCAGAAGGCTCTAAGGTGGTACACCAGATGTAAATTGGTGGTTCACCAGAAAGCACCTTAGAAGGTCGCAGTGCCCATGCCTACTGATTTGGCTGCTTCCTATGTGAAATGGTTTTGAAGTTCAGAGCAGGGTTTGAAAGCAGAATATTAGAATGAGAATAGAGAGAGAAATACTAGTGTTATACATGCTGCTTGTTCCCAATTTAATATGTAAAATATATCAGTCCCTGCCTGCTGGGGGGTCTGTGACTATGCTCTCCCCACCACAGATTAATTCACTTCTAGTACTGGAGTCCACTTGGGGAAACTTCTGAGTGCAACTTTGATTTACATCACTGACAAGTTAGGGAGGTGCAGAACTTCCATAAATCTGTTATGCAAGTGTATCAGATGGGGTGCCTTCCAATTTCTTCTGAGTTTTGCTTCAGAGTTTTGCTTCAGAGAAAATGACAGCTCTGCTTTTCACTCAGCATGTAAGAAGCATTGAGTGTGGCCTTTGATAAGTGGGAGACTAAGTTCACGGATGAATTAACAGTGTCTCTTGTACAAGTATCACTGGCTAAGTTTGGTTTGGGGAAATGATATTGGTGAGATATAGATATCAATGGCATGGTACCTCTGTTTATGGCTATTCCAGGAAAAAGGGCCAGGTTTCATTCTCTCTTTTCAAATGAAATACTAGGAATAAAGCCCATTGTGGATATAAATACAACGAGCTCTAGAAAAAGGCTCTGGGAACTGATCTCGGCCATCTGAAGAGCAGTTGTAATTCTGAGTGTGTAATAGAAAGGCACAAATGTGGAAGTAAAGTCTCACAAACCTTATGTTACACAATACCTGGTGTCCAAGGTCACACACTGTGGGCCAGAAAATGCAGCACACAGGTCTCTGCGGAGTCATTTCTACAATTCGGCACCCTCAATTGCTCCCTCTAAGCTGTGGAGTCTTGTGAGCAAAAATTCTGCTTCTCAGCTAACCATCAATGTACCATTATCTGCCCCTCTGACTGCAGCTGACTTCTGCCCACCCGCCCTCCTGGAGATCAGTTGTAATTCTGAGTAATCTCCACCCCTCACCTGGAGACTGGCAACAGTGGTTCCCAGGAGGGAATGGCTGGTTGGGAGGGTGGAGTCTATGGTATTGTACCTGTCTAAAGTCCCACCCCTCCTCAAACCCCACCCTCTCCAGGCTCCACCCCTCAAATCTCCAGGAATTTCCCAACCTGAAGGTGGCAATCCAGTGGCAACCCAATCTCCTTCTCAGTCAACCATCAACCTACCTTTATCTGCCTCTCTGACTTCAGCTTTCCATCTCCTCTCCTCTCCCTGAAGCCTCTACCTAGGAAAAGTACAGTCTTTTTCCAAAGTGGGGGCCAAAGTAGCTCACATCATTCTCCTTTCCCCTTTTGATCTGCACAACAACCCTGTGAGGTAAGTTAGACTGAAAGTCTTTGACTGGTCCAAAATCACCCACTCAGCTTCTACAGCAAAAAACTGAGTCTGGCAGACCTTGCTCTGAAGTTCTGCTACGTCACACTATCTGTCATAGGGTGACCACCTCAGCAGAGTATAATGACACAGAGTCCACCATTTTCTACAGGGGAACTGATCTCTGCCATCTGGACAGCAGTTGTAATTCTGAGTGATCTCCAGCCCTCATCTGGAGATTGGCAACAATGGTTCCTCATGAGGAAATGGCTGGTTTGAAGGGTGGAGTTTATGGCATTGTACCTGAGGTCCCACCCTCCTCAAACCCCACCCTCTCTAGGCTCCATCCCTCAAGTCTCCAGGAATTTCCTGACCTGGAGGTGGCAATCCTATCTCCTTCCCAGCCAACCATCAAACTACTTTTATCTGCCCCTCTGACTTCATCTTTCCATCCCCCCCCCCACTTGCAGCCTCTACCTAGGAAAAGTACAGTCTTTCTCCATAGTTGGGACCCAAGCACTGAGGGAAAAGTTAGCCCCACAGGAACCAAGCAGGAGAAGTGCCTTCATTAGGAAATACAGCTGTTTTGGCAGTTCTGTCAGGGAACAGTGGCCAGGCTGGCAGAGGGTGGGAGAGAGGAGTGGACCCAGCACCCAGCCATTGGCACACGAGTACTCTTGAGTGGCTGTTGATGGGCCAATGGCTGATGGAGTGCACAGCACAGCCAGTGGGAGAGCTGGAAAGTGCCAACACATTAGGGCTTTTAAATATATCAGATGAGAATAAGGTCACCCCATAAAGGTGATGCCCAAAAATGATGTTGTCCATAAACAATGCCTTTCTCTCCATTTCAACCATCCAAAAAGGGATTTTTTAAAATCAGTATAAGTAATACATAGTAGTGCAGTGGACAGCTCAGTGATTAATACAGATTTGAAATTTTCATAAGTTCTAAGGCAAAAGACCACAATTAATAAGGGAATATTAGAACAGTTCCAGCCCTCTTTTTAATTCATTTTGATTTATGAAACTTCAAGGTGAATATGATGAATGTTACAGCCTTTGCAAGATCATAATGGGATATCTATTCTTAACTGGATAGGGAACCAAGTGATGTTCATTATTCTCGAAGACTGTGTATCCCAGTGTGCAAATGTCGGTGTTGACATTTGGACATGTAACACATTTGATTATTACAGGAGCTTGAAAAGTATTATTAGAAGGGTCTCCTTGTAAAATGCTGCTGCTAACTTGTGAATGGCAAAACCTGATTAGAACGTTTAAGCCTTAAAAAAGGAAAAGGAAGATTTGCTTAGCAATGAAACTACAAAGGAAAAGCTGGCCATCATATCTTCAAATATATCTTTGGGAAAATGAAGGGCTAAAAGATTAGTTACATCTGGTGATGGATAAATCAAGATGGGTAGCCATGTTAGTCTGTCTGAAGCAATAGAAAAGAGTTAAGAGTCCAGTAGCACCATAAAGACTAACAAAATTTGTGGTAGTGTATGAGCTTTCGTGAGTCACTTTTCACTTCTTCAGATGGTGGTGGAATAGGGCAGCCAAGCCGCGGTGGGGTATCCGTGCGTCGTCACAGGATCCCTGTCGCGGGGGGAAAGTGATATGCATTGCACCGGCGTCGCCAGGATGTGACACTACACGTCGCTCTGGCAATGAGACTCCAAACAGCCCCGTTGCCAGAGCGACGTGTAGCGTCACATCCTGGCAACGCCGGTGCAACACGTATCGCTGTCCCCCCGCGGCAGGGATCCTGTGACGACGCACGGATCCCCCGCCGTGGCTTGGCAGCCCTATGGTGGAAAACCCTATTAAGTTGCAACCAATTTATGGCAACCCTGTAGGGTTTTCAAGGCAAGAGACAAACAGAGGTGGTTTGCAATTGCCTTCTCCTGGACTTCCTTGATTGTCTCACATACAAGTATTAATCTAGCCCGATGTTTCTTAGCTTCCAAGATCTGACAAGACTGGGCTAGCCTGGGCCATCAAAGTCAGGGAAAGGTCCTTTTTAGAGGGTTTAAAAAAACAAAACAAAAACAATGATGTTCAAAAACCTGGTACTGAAGAGCCTTCACAATATTTGACATTTTCATGCTCCTCAACATACTTCCTACATTTATCAGTCATGTTGGTTTTTAATTTCTCCTGTTGCTAATTTTGTCCTTATTGCTTGAATCAGAAAACAAAAATCAAACAAATCTAATTCCTGCATAATTTGTTGAGGTGGGTAGACAGATTACTCTGTGGTAATAGAACAAAATTCAAATCCAGTAATTTGTGCTAGTTTTCCCAGGAGTAATCACCAGTGAATCAACAGGAGCTGAATTCTGAGTAGACCTTAGGATTGTTCTCTCAGCCATTCTGTTTGAAACTGTCTAAAAGCAACAAGAGATTATCATCAAGTAGCTAAACAAATCTAAAGCAAGTAAGTATTCATGCTGAGGGCAGAAATCCCAGTTCTTAAACAGAAGCATGACTGTTTTATTTGAGTGTTTAATATTTTATGATTATTTTGCTTAAAAAATAGCTACCACTCTTTAAGTGTGCCCTTTCTTCCCCTGCAGGTTGACCTTGCATTTGCTCAGAACCAGGCTTTTAAACATTGCTTAGCCCAGGTTTGTCAAATGTGTGGTCCATGGGCCAAATCTAGCCTGCACAGGGCTCAAAACCAGCCCTCAAGCAACTTCCTTGTCCTGCTTCCCTTCCCAGGGCTGCTGCTTCTGCAGCTGCACCCTAGCTTGCCTCCCCCCTCCCCCTCAGTAAACTGCAATCAGGAAGTCACTGACAGAAAAGGAAATCTGTACAGGAAATGGGTCTGACCAATCAACACAGGAAATGGGTCTGACCAAAAACATAGGAAAGGGGTGGAGAAAGGCAAAGTGCTGATGAAACTGCTTCAGACCCAGAAAAGTCAGGTTTCAGGGAAGTCACAAGACTCAAGACTCTACTGTAACTTTTACAAACTCCCCAGATTGTGCCAAGATGTCATCTGTTTGTTTGCTTAACTGGATTTATATCCCACTCTCCCCTCAAGTGGGCTCAGGACGGGTCACAACAGTTAAAATACAAACACAGCAATAAATCTAGATACAAATACAAATTCATACAAAGTTAAATTCCTAAAAAAAAGGCAACAATTTACAGAAATTTCAGTTTTCAGTATCTGCGGGCACCTCCAGGGCTGGGCATATGCTGAAAAAGATAAGGACCTACTCAGCAGATACCATGGCGATCTCTAAAGGTGTTGAGAAATGGACTAACTTATGGTTTTATATCTGCTTACACACGCAACACATGGACTGTGCACACACCTGTATACCATAGGCCTAGAGGAAGCTGTTTCATTAACCAATGTGAGAGATTTCACATAGGGAACACTTGCCTGCATTTCATGTTAATGTAGCTTGCACACATTCAGCTCAAAGTCTTATGGGAAGGAGAAGCACATGTTAGTCATTGTGGGCAGAGGCAACAACCAAGAAGAAGAGATTCTCCCATTGCTGAGGAGACTAGATGTCATGCAGAACATGGACCAGATCTGCATTTGAATTGCCGTTTCCTGTTGATGGTGCCTTGTCCGCCTGGTAAAGCCAAGATTCATCTGCACATCAAGGAGGGCACAGGAAGCCGAGACTTCACACCTGGCCAGATGGTGTTCCATGAGATAGAGTGTAGAGTTTCAAATATTGCCCCACCCATAGAATACCTGCCCCTATTTACATGCACCAATGAGGGAGGTCATGGGATGGACTTGTAAATAGGTGGGATTACAGTTTGGCAAGGTGCCACCCACCTGGAGATTCAACTATAGAAGTAAAGACCAAACTTTAGGTCTTTGCTAGCCACATCCCTTCTCAATGTCCTCTGTCTTCTTTCTATCAAACAATCCCTTTGTCTACTTTAAGATCTCTTGGACTGCAGCCAAAGAGGTCCATACTTTGCTGGCTGGTTCTAGCAAGTATGATTTAGTTAACACCCCTAGGTATTACTTTCTTCCCCTATCTTACATTGCATCAGACAAGACTTCAGGAACAGGCAAGTATAAACCGATACCTACCTACCTCCAAGTAAATGAGAAACTATCTTGATATCTTTCTGTAACTCTAAAGGAAACTTGATTGTATGCGAATGAGAGACTGATTTTGTGTGTATGTGATTTTGATATTGCTCAGTAAAAAGACAGTTTGTTTTGGAAAAACACCAGTCTCGTCTCCATCACTGGTACTCTCTGGAGCTGGCAGAACCTCCGTAAACTTTGGCAAGGACTCATGTTAAATTTAGTTAGCCATCTGCTGTAAATAAAGTGATTGGTGTAACAAAGGGCAGTTCATCTGTGCAGTATAGTTGGAGGGTAAAACTGTGGGAGTAGGTGGGTAAAACTGTGTATTGTGTCAATGAAGATTAGAAATAGGGTTGCCTGGAGAAGAAATGTCCTGTCCCTGTAACAGAGGCTTAATGGGGCATTTCCAGTGCCATGAAAATCTTCAGCTGCCCCATTTCTATACATTAAGCTTTGATTAAAAGGAGAGGACATTTCTCGAGGCCTGCTGGCAACCTTAGCCATTCAGAGTAACTCCCTTCTCCCTGCTTTATATTCACAAAAACCCTGTGGGGGTAGATTAGTTTGAGGGAATGTGACTGTCAGGAGGAAAGGCCACCCAAAGAGCAGGAATCGGAACCACCATTTTCCATATTATGTTCCAGCACTCTAATCAATACACCACACTGTCTGCACTCTATGTTCTACTGTACTCGACAAGACGTCTTGCAAAACAAGTCACACTAGTAGGCAGGTAGAAATGTAAGTCTGTACTTAAAATTGGTATGGATGCTCAAGTGCATCTGATCCACACCCCAGTGCCCCTCTACATCCCATTCAAATGATTGGATGCATTTTTTAAATTATTCAATGGATATCTATATTACCCACAGAGACTATTACCTCATTACATGAGAGTCAGGAGAATTTTGAATTTCTCATCCCTGCTGTTTCAACCTCAAACCATGCTTTTCTTTAGCTTCTGTCTAGTGCAAACTGAACCTGTGATTATTTATTTTCACACCATTTTCTGCTTCCATGCACTGAGTTTCCCTCATAAATATTTTTTCAACAATCAACACAAAACATTATGCACATATTATGTTACAAAAGACTTGTATCTATAAACACTGGAAGGATGGCAAAAGAAAAATGTGTAACAGGTTTGCACAATACAAGCAGATCTACGGAAGCAATGTTGCATACTGGAAAACTGAAACCTTTGATGAAAATGTCAATTAAGATGAAAAAAGAATAAACTAAACTGGGAACATGTGCTCATTCTGAGTATGGATAGAGTTGGACAGGGTCCCAGGGAGTCAGATCTGATGCTCAAAGACTGTTTTCTCAAAGTGGAATTTGTAGGTTTGTCAGCAAGTGGCTGGCAAACACCAAGACTACCACTGGTGAAGGGGGCTCTTCTCATCAGTAATGTACCAATGTTGCTGGACATGATGGCTGGAAGTGATGTCATCATGTCACTGCTCTAGCATTTGGCCCCAAAACTCTATCGTTACATTGAGCTTTGGCCAAGTGCTAAAGAATCACTGGCAATGACATCAGTTCCAGTTGTGCTGGAAGTGATGTCATCTCATCACCATTGCCCACCATTTTTCTCCTGCTGTCTTGCAGAGCTGTGGCAAGAGCATCCAGCAAGGGGCAGGGCATCCCTGTGTACAACCCTACAAAATAGCACAATCTTTCTTATTGTATCAATAATTTTTTATGTTCTGTTGATGGATGAGGGAGGCCTTTAAACTGTGATTTAGAAAGCACTTCTCTGAGACCCTTTGACCAGGGTCTGAATGCAAATCTCTCTAATCCTCTTTAAAAACCATCTGTGCTGGTGGCCTTCACCATGTCCACTGGCAGCGTATGCCAGAATTTATAAATGTGATATATTCTAGAGGCCATCACTACATCCACTGGCAGTGAACTCGACAAATTAAATTGTGGCATGCACTGCCCATGCATGCAGTCATGGCCACTGGCATGGAATGATTTAAAGGGGGGTTAGACTGATTCATGGAGGAGAGGTCCATGTGTGGCTGTTAACCATGATGACTAAAAGAAAACTTACAAATTCCAAGGACATAGACATCTGAATACCAGTACTGGAGAAGGCCTCAGTCTCTTTGCCTTGTTTGCAGAACCTCCAGAGTACTGAACAGGTTGCTGGACCAGATGGGCCACTAGCCTGGTCCACCAGGGATCTTCTTACATTCTGGAGAGAAAAAAAACAAATAGACACCATTTGTAAAACGAAACATGCTTTGAACCACAATGGCTTCCAGCACGCAGCATACTTTGCATTGTATTGTGTCCAAAATGTTTTAAACAAAGCATATTATCAATGTGCAAGTTGCATTTTTATTTTACTTTTCACCTAGATATGTTTTAAATATGCCAGGTTGCATTTATCACAGTGATTACCCATTCCACACTCTGCAGAATCATTCTAATCTAAATCCATTGGAATCGATGGGTTTATACTTGAGTAATTCTGCAAAGCACTGCGTTGTCAGTCACTCAAAAGATAACAGTATGTTCCTCAACTGAGTCACACCCTTCTAAACCCATTGATCATTTAGGATTGCACTGTTAGTGGCAGAGTTGCCAGCTCTGGGCTGCAAAATTCCTGGAGATTCTGGAGTAGAACATGACTGGGGTGGGGTTTGGGGGTAGGGACCTCAGTGGGGTATAATGTCATTGAGTCCACCCTCAAAACAACCATTTTCTCATGGGGAATTGAACCCTATGGGCTAGAGACTAGTTGTAAGTCTGGGAGATTTCCAGGCCCCACCTGGAGGCTGGCAACTCTGGTAAGTGGTATAATTTCAAGGGTATGGAACCTGTAAAAAGTTAGCTGAAGACACTGATAGGTTGTTGTTGTTTTTTAAAACCAACACTATCTGCTATTAAAGAATGAGAAATGTCCCCTGCTTTCTTTCCCTCTTTGCTTATGTATTCTCATATTTTCAGTGGAAAGATTGCAGGTAAGTTCATTTTTTCCCCTTCCCCTTCTTTTGTTACAACTAATAAAATGACTGAATTCATACTTGCTACCCAGAATTCCCAGATGGTACCAGGAAGAACCTTTTACTCTAGTGAAATAGTCGTATGCTGTTTCCTAATCTGTTTTCCCTGCTATCAGGGCTCCATTTCCTTATCAATCGTCTGCAGTTGGATAATTTAGGCTGAATGTTGGAAGCCATTTGCAGTACACTTTGTAAAAGGGCAGGCACCTTAAGCAGTTTTGAAGTTTACATTAATGATTTTTATTTCCTCTTTCTTTTTCTGTGAAGAAAGAATCTGAAGCCCCATTCCTTTGGGAGTAATAGTTTTCTTAAGAAAATCAAAGAGGGAACCGATCTTTATCAGGGTTTTGATTATTTGCCCATTAAGTGCCCACAAAAAGCCAAAACAGTAATTGTTGTTGTTGTGTTAATATTTAATCTGTTTTTTTAAAAAAATTAAATAGCCTTCATGTCTTTAGCACAGTCAGCATTATTGAAAAAATGCTTACATTGATTAGTAATTTATTTTTGAAACTACAATGCCGTTGTCTATTGAAAAGTAATAGAAACCTTGCTAATAGGTACCAAAAGGTTAAAGTATTAATGAAGATGATCCAGACACTGCTGATGTAAACAAGTTACATAACTATGTCAGCACTGTATTGAATTGCTGTTTGTACTAAAACTAAAGTGAAAACATTTAATTATAAAGAATTCTCTACGGATATTCATAAAACATGAACGGTAAAGGTAGCATGGAATTTCTAACAAATATCGTAGAAATGGATATAATACCAGATGACTGGAGGAATGAAAAGAAGGTAAAATGAGAATTAGGGTGAGTGAATTGATTCATGTATTTAGCCAGTTTCTGCAGAGGGAGGCAATGGCAAACCACTGTTCCTCTGCTCTTGCCTTGAAAACCCCATGAGATGGAACTGTGTGAAGATTGCCATGAGTTGGTTATGAGTCAAAAGCACACACACATATTTAACCAATTTCTAGGCTGGATACCCAGTCAAAAGAGTCCATCTTTGTCCCATACTTATCCCCCGCCCCTTTTGCTATTTATTTACCTATTTTTGGTCAGTGGCTTACCACATTTATTGGTTGCTTTTGTAAATTTGTTTGTGTTCTATATGCATATTGTATCATTTTTTCGATGATATTTTTGTGGTATTAATGCATATAATACATGCCTTTTGTCTGTATGCACTGTATCATGCCAAACCCCACCTCACTTTTTTCAAAGTTAGGACACTTTTCTCCAGCTACTTGGTAACCCTAACATCCCATTCATGCCTTTTGTCTGTATGCACTGTATCATACCAAACCCCACCTCACGTTTTTCAAAGTTAGAACACTTTTCTCCAGCTACTTGGTATCCCTAACATCCCATCTCAACAATGTGTGATAACCCATTCTACTACATGAGCCACAACGATCACAGTTATTTAAAATCCATAATGACAAATTTATATCAGGGATTGTAATAAACTAGAAATCAACTGGTAAGAGGGGGTGACACCATACCAACTGAAAAGAAGAACCATCATACTCAGGTTCTCACCTTCACCAGCACTTTTCCCTTCAACAGCAGTGATTCAAGATGATGCCTTTTTAAACATTTCAGGGGGGAATGTGCCTGTTGAATTCCTGCCTGTTGAGATACAACTGCACTGTCAAAATAAAGTCAGAAATTGAAAAGCATACCATGATATCAGACATAAAGGCTTACAAGATACATGCCAGACTCCAGTCAAAATTCTCAATGCCTCCTTTTCAAGGTCAGTTAAATTTGACTTGCCCACAACCTTAAGGGGTGAGATACGGAAAGGAAGTTCAGTTCTCTGCCCTTCTAGGAGTGACATGCAGAGAGGCAGAAAGATCCATGGAACAGAAAGATAAATAAGAGAGAAGAAAGCAAAAAGTTAGCAGAGAGAGAAAGAAGTAATAAGGGAAAAGTAAAAAATGAAAGTATAGCTGAAAAACGTGGTAAGAACATGGGTGTTAAATATTTCCCCTCTGACCAGAAATGTGCTAGTGTGACACCACCACTCAGATACTCCAGTCTCAGAGTTGGATCGAGAAAGCCAGCTGTCTTGTCCTTCAGGGGCATCCAACCTGTTATTCTCAGAATTAGAGCAAGACTGGCAGAGAGGCACCTACTAAACCAGAAGTGCAGAGGTGGTGAGCCCACCTGTCCTGCAAGGTCCAGGGGGTTGCTCTAGCCCCTGAGACCCAGCTGGCATGGGAGGTGC
>NW_015163637.1:242833-296832 GCF_001447785.1 Gekko japonicus | reverse complement strand
GTTGTTTTATATGTCTATTGAAATGGCTCATGCAAAACTGTTGATCAGAATATAAATACTTGACAGGTTAGAGTTCCTTAGATAAATCTGAAGCCTACCTCATTTGCAAATGACACCACCATATTTATTTCAGCAATCTGTTGTCCGTGATGTATCTCCATTGCTAAAATGGTTGGCACATCCGTCATGTGTCTTTGTGCTGGGGTGCAATTGACTTTTAACCGGTTTGTCAGTTTTCAAAACACCAATTGAAAGTACAATTTTACCACAGTTACTACGACAATGAATGGTTATATACGGCACTGTTTGTTTTTCACCTGCTGTTGCTTTATAGCACTTCCATTTTTCAGTTCATTTAAACAGCTGTTGCAAAAGAAAATAGACTATTCCCACTATAGAAAATTGTCTGGGAATTTAGCTCATCTAAACAATCAAAATCCAAATATGAAGTGTTTTCTTATTTTATGAGCCTTCAGACTAGGGCTGAGATGAAATGAGTACCTCAGTTTTGGCAGCAGATTCCTGAGATTTCAAATGGGGGATTCTGTCATCTGTTTTCATTGCCTCCTGGTAAGAAGTTTCCAGGTTTTAAGAAGAAGGAATTGATTTTTATACTCCACTTTTAGCTACTCTAAGTAGCCTCAAAGAAGCTTACAATGACCTTCCCTTCCTCTCCCCTCAACAGTTAACTTGTGATATAGGTGGGACTGAGAGAACAGCTCTGAAAGAACTATGACTGGTCCAAGGTCAACTGCAGGCTTCATGTGGAGGAGTGGGGAATCAACCCCAGTTCTCTAGGTTAGAGTCCACCAATCTTAACCACTACAACACACTGGCTCCTTGCTCCTTGGACTGGCTTGTTCCTTAATTTCCTTTTTAGACTGGAGTGGCATCAGCACATAGGGCCTTGATGACATCACACTAGTGTGCTCCTTGAATCACTATTCTGAGCGCTGTGGAATGTGACAAATGTTGCAAATGTAGCTAATGTCCTAGGTTACCTTGAAAAGGATGACAAATTGCTATGATCATCTAGTTAACATCACTGGCTGCTCTGAGTAAGGACGGAAGTGACTAGCCCCACTGATATCAACACATTAAGGATATCATCCCTTTGCTAGGATGTGAACACATTATTAGGGATGGGCACAAACTGAACCACAAAACAAAATCCAATCGTGGATTTTGCCTTTTTCGTGGTTCATGAAGTCAAGTGCGTGGCTGGGCATCCGGCATGAACCTTCCATGAACTTCGACATTGTTTGTGAAGGTTCATGCTGGTTCATGAGCAGATACATTTCCATATGGACTGTCTTCATTCAATGAAAATGTTTACAAAATTCCAAAGCAACAACTTGGAGGGCATGTAGAGGAGCATCTGGGTGAGATCCTCCATGACTTTGATGTCTCTAGCTTGTACAGGATCCATTGTATACACTCCTGAATCTGCGGCAGTCAAAATGACTATTTTGGCAAGTGCAGGTTCAGGAGGTTCAGGAATATATAAAATGGTTCCTGTGCAAGCTAGAGACACCAAACATGCAGGGGATCTCTGGCTGACTCTCCTCCACCTGCCCTCCAAGTTTACTGAGGATTGGATTTACAGGGTCCAAGTTATGCCCCCCCCCAAAGATGGTGCCCCAGGAATGTGGTTTCTGGGGAAATGGCAGGCAGTCATTTCCCCAGAAAGCACTTTCCTGGGGGCACCTTATTTGGGGGGCCGTAACTCAGACCCCATAAACACAATCCTTGCCAAACTTGGAGGACAGGTAGAGGAGAGTCAGCCAGAGATCCTCCATGAGTTTGCTGTTTCTACCATGCTGGGGGGGGGGAACATACTACTGCTTCACAAACCTTTCAAACTGAACCAGTTCATAAAGCAGCTAAAAACAGTCCATGATTCATGAATGGGGCATGTCACAAACTATGAACCGAATCACATCTGATAGTCATTCAGTAGCTACACACCAATTATAAGTATGTCTATTCGGATGTAATAGCTAGGATTACCAGGTCCCTCCTGGCCACTGATGGGGGTGGGGGGTGGGGTCAGGTTGCCAGCTCCAGGTTTGGAAATTCCTGGAGATTTGGGGGCAGAGTTTGGACCTCTGTGGGGTACAATGCCATACAGTCCACCCTCTAAAGCATCAATTTTCTGCAGGGGAACTGATGTCTGTAGCCTGGAGATGAGCTATAATTCCAAGGGATCTCCAACCTGGAGGCTGGCATCTCTAGTAAGAGCATGGATTTTAATCAGAGTATTTAGAATTGCCATCAATGAGTTGAATCCAGCACAAAGTCTTTACTTGGGCTACAGCTCTAGTACAAGTGGAGACCCAAGACAAAAAAAACAATGGTAGTCCCTTGTGCTACAATAAGGTAGGCTTCAGTTATATATTTAGACCAGATATATCTCAGCACACATCCCTAATTGTAGATTTGGCTGTTAGGACGTTTCAACCCCTTTTTAATTCCTAACACCAGATTTCAGGAGTACAAAGTGTGTCAGTGAAGCTGTGTATCTGTTCCTATTTAGGCTTGACCTAGCATGTGCTCAATGAAAACCTCTTGAAGAAAGAGCATAGTGAAAATATATTGCTGTATTTCTCCCAGAAATGCCCCCAACAAATAATTTTCCAGGATTGTAGATAATTTTTGCATGCATCTCTTCTCTCTAGGGGAATCTATTTCCCCATCTTAAGGTGACATGAAGGGATCATGCAAAGCCCATATAAAATTATCTGACTGAATTAAATCTTGGGGAGAGCACAATTTACATCAATTGTTAGTGTTAATTTATGATCACACTTTATTAAATCCATCTTGCTTTCTGACAGGACTGTAAATTAACTCTGTGATTTAGGAATGCTCCAAAGTTAATACCTCACAGCACCCTATTAAAGCATCAGAGCATCTTCTAGCCAGTGTGGGCACTTTACTATGTCATGAAAGTGTTAGCAGAATAGCACTGTCTTTCCCCCCTTCCATCACAACTGTGAAGCAGGATCCTTCACTACAAAAGCAAATTCAGGTGCTAATTGGATATTTTCAGTTTAATTATCAGCTCCCCTTTGATTATATTGTTAGAAATGAACCCTCAAGAATGGTTAATGGAACCAATTCTTACCTCAGTGCTTTCTGCAAAGTTACTTATTGTGCTGACAGGAACGGGCCAGGCAGTAAATGCGGGCAATTAAACAGAGTCATGCTAAAACAGCTCTTGCCGTTTCAAGAACATGTGCATGTTTTGTGAAAGGGCGATTAAGTTTTTGATCATTCTTCAGTCTCCGTTCCGAAATTCTAATGAAATTTTTAACACTCCGTCAGTGTGTGTGATAGCCTTGAAGTGATTGAGACTGGTGGTAGTGGTGGTGGAAAGTGCTGTCAAATTACAGATGACTTATGGTGACCCCATAGGGTTTTCAAGGCAAGAGATGTTCAGAGGTGGTTTGCCATTGCCTGCCTCCACATCATGACCCTGGTATTCCTTGGAAGTCTCCCATTTAAATGCTAGCCAGGGCTGACTAGGGATGGGCACAAACTGGCGCATGAACTAAAGTTGGTGACAAATTTTGGCCAGTTCATGGTTCAAGAAGTGAAGTTCATGGCAGGTCAACTGGCATGAACTTTCCATGAACTATCCAGCTGTTCATGGCAGATTGTGAACATATACGTTTCCATACAGACTGTCACCATTGAATCAAAATGTTTACAAAATGTCAAAGCAATAGGAGGGCAGAACTTGGAGGGCATGTAGAGGAGCATCTGTGGGAGGTCCCCTGTGACTTTGACATCTCTAAGCTTGCACAGGATCCTTTCTGTACACTCCTGAACCCGTGGCAGTCAAAATGACCATTTTGACAGGTGCAGGTTTAGGAAGTTCAGGAGTGTATAGAGTGGATCCTGTGCAAGCTAAAGACACCTAACTTGCAGAAGATCTCCAGCTGACTGTATTCTACCGGATGTCAATGTTTGGTGAGGATTGATATTATGGGGTCTGAGTTATGGCACCCCAAAGATTGTGCCCCCTGGCTGTCATCTCCCCAGAAAGCACTTTCCTGGGGGCACCTTCTTTAGGGGGCTGGAACTCAGATCCTGTAAATCCAATCCTCACCCAACTTGGAGGGCAGTAGGAAGAGAGTCAGTTGGAGATCCTCTATGAGTTTGTTGTCTCTAGCACACTGGAGGGGGCTTTCTACTGAGTCATGAACCTCATGAACTGAACTGGTTCATTTGGCAGCTAAGTTTGTGATGATCTACGGTTCACAAACTGTGAGAAAATGGATGCTTTGGATGGTAGGGTCTGTGGTATTGTACCTCACTGTGGTATTGTACCCAGGCTCCATCTCCAAATCAGGAGTTTCCCAACCTGGAACTGGCAACCCTACTTCCACATCTGCCACCAGTGGCTAGCGGGGACCTGGCAACCCTAGAAGAACTCCATCTCCCTTCCTTCTCAGATACCTTTCCAGCCCTACTTACTTGGTTTCAGCAGTACCCAGGCGCTTAACTACATGCTACTTTTCCCACATCCCTGGGGCAGGTTACGGATGTGTTCTGGGAGCTCTGGGTTTGTCTAATGTGTATGTGGGCGGCAATTTGGACCAGGGCTGAGTGGGGAGAGGGGGATTAGGGCTCCCTCCACTAATTTCTCACTCTCATGACTGTCATCTCCTTAAGCTTTCTGGTAATGCAGAAAAACCACACTGGCAGTTGCTAAATGTGTATCTGTGGCTCTGAGGCTCTATAGTTCTTATTTAAGTGATCACCAGCCTGGAATTGAATCTAATTTTCTCTTATTACTCTACTTTTTAACTCTGTGGCAGGACTGGGCATCTTCCAGGTAATCTGTAGACCTGCAGCACTTAACCAATATTAATATTGTAATATTTTAATGTTAGTATTTTATATTTATTTGTTTTAAAGTTGTTTTTACCTTGTTGGTTTTAATGTTGTAAGTTGCCATGAGACCCTTCCAGTAAGCAGCGACTAAAAAAAATCTAATGAATAGGTAAAAAATAAACCAGCTGAATAAAGCCCTCAAGTCCACTGATCCTGTTCCCCACCAGACTATCTAGTTGGGCCTGTCAGTCATTTGTTTCAGACCTTCATACCTACTGTGCTGGGAAGCAATGAACAGCACCCTCCCTACCTCGTGGCTCACAAATTCCCCTTGCTACTCCCTCAGTCACCCCCAGGAAGCATCTGGCTGCTTCTTTTAATCCTTGCCTCAACTACCCCAGCTTGGCTGACCTCCTGCCCCACCTACTCCCAGCTGCTGCTAACTGTTGTTGGCTTGTCCTGTCTCCAAGGTTGTTAGCCTTCACCGTCTCCTCCTGGGGCTCACATTTTCTTTCCTGAGCTGGCTTCTTAGAGCTGTTTTTGTGCCTTTTTGCTTCCAGCCACACCTCAGGGGTTTCCTCACAAGCTGCACCTTCTGGTCTCAGGTAAGTGTGTCCCCTCTCCAGCCTGCCCTGTCACAAACTCATTCAAGTCAATGGTATGTAAAAAAACTGGGAATACTACACCATGGACAAATTTTCAGATATATATTTAGGCAAATTACTTGAGAGAGCTGTGGCAATTCAGTTGCAGAGCTTTATGGATGACACTTCCATGCTAGACCCTTTCCAGTCTGGCTTCTGTCCGGGCCATGGGACAGAGACAGCACTGGTCACCCTCACAGTTGGCCTCTGGAGGCATCTGGATGGGGGCGACATGGCGGTACTGTTGTCGTTGGACCTGTTGGTGGCGTTCGACACGGTCGACCATCAGTTACTGATCCACCGCCTCGCCGACACTGGGATTCAGGGGCTTGCCATGCAATGGCTCATCTCCTTCCTACAAGGACAGGGACAGAGGGTGGCCCTTGGGGAGCAGACATCCCAGAGGTACCTGCTGGTGTGCGGGGTTCCCCAAGGGGCAGTGCTATCCCCAATGTTATTTAACATCTACATGCACCCCCTTGCCCAGATTGCCTGGAGGCATAGGATAGGGTGTCTCCAATATGCAGATGACACCCAGCTATATCTGTTGTTGGGCGGTCAGTCCGATTCTACCCCAGATCACCTGGACCGGGTGCTTCAGGACGTGGTGGGCTGGCTTAGACTGACCCAACTGAAATTGAATCTGATGAAGACAAAGGTCCTGTGCCTGAGTTGGAGTGGGTCGGGGGTAGGGATACCATTACCAACCTTTGATGAGGCACCGCTGGTGCCAGCGCTGAGGGTCAGGAGTTTGGGAGTGCTTCTGGATGCTGCCTTAACAATGGAGGCCCAGGTAGCAGGCACTACCAAGGCAGCCTTTTACCATCTATGGCTGATTAGGCAGTTGGTTCCCTTCCTCAAACGCAATGACTTGGCAATGGCGATCCATGCTATGGTCACCTCGAGATTGGACTGCTACAATGTTCTCTACATGGGGCTGCCCTTGTCGCAAATCTGTAAGCTGCAGCTGGTGCAAAATGTAGCAGCCAGACTGTTATTGGGTCTCTGTATAAGAGAGCACATCCAGCCTGTGCTGAAGACATTGTACTGGCTGCAAATAGCATATCGGATTCACTTCAAGATGCTGTTTTTGACATTTAAAGCCCTATATGGGCGGGGGCCTATCTACCTGAGGGATTGCCTTTCCCCATATATCCCCCAGAGAGCACTGAGGTCAGGGTCGCAAAATTGCCTGACTCTCCCTGGCCCAAAAGACTCCAGACTGGCCACCACCAGAGCTAGGGCCTTCTCAGTGGCGACTCCACACTGGTGGCATGAGCTCCCAAAAGACATCAGAGCCCTGCGGGACCTTTTACAGTTTCACAGGGCCTGTAAAACAGAGTTCTTCCACCAGGCCTTTGATTAGGAGCCGCCACTGACAAATGAGCTATTAACAACTGGACTATTATGGCCCCCATGCTACTGGCATTTAGAACAACTTGGACACTGGCCTAGCTATATCGGACCACCTTATAGAAATAGCCATCTGCACTCAACTGTACTTTATGTATAACATCTGTTATATGAAATTTTATAATATTGTGTTTTATTGT
The DNA here is from genome assembly GCF_001447785.1 of Gekko japonicus. Taxonomy (NCBI): domain Eukaryota; kingdom Metazoa; phylum Chordata; class Lepidosauria; order Squamata; family Gekkonidae; genus Gekko; species Gekko japonicus. The sequence continues at coordinate 289,793 of NW_015163637.1, read as the reverse complement.
ATTTTAACCTGCTTTTTTAACCTTTGCAGGCAAGGCGGGGTATAAATTGAAGTAAATAAATACATAAATAAATAAATATATTTTCTGTTGAAAATCCTTATAAACAATCTGATTTGTTATCAAAATGGTTTCCCTTCCTGGAATCTGCTTTTGGCTGAATCTTTCCAGCATTGCAAACTGTACCACAGTGGTTTCATGACATTCTTAATTATATGTAAAGGAAAAAGTAATATCAATAAGGCTAACATTTTATAGTTTTTGTTGGATTATAGGTATTGGATAAATGTGATGTATGTTGCTGTTATAGAAGTTGTCTAATTTTGCACAATATTGTTTATTTATGAGGGGTGACATGATCGAGGTTTATAAGATTATGTGTGGGATAGAGCAGGTAGAGAAAGAAGTACCATTTGGGAAAGGGGGAGTTGTGAGGCCTGGTGCAGTTCTCCAAAAATGGGAGACTTGGATAACCTATTTCTGGTTGATATGCTGTCAAGGAATACAGATGTCAAAATGTGTAAAGTATCCAAATCAGACCAAAAGTATTTTCATAAGGCTGAAGGACATGATAAGCTAGAATCCCCATTTATAAATGACATACTGATGATCCATTTTCGGTCGAACACATGGGAATTTGTGAGGTCAACAGTGTAATCCCAACCAGAGTTATACCCTGCTAAATCCATTGAAGTTAAGGGGCTTAGACAGGTATAACTTGGCTTATGAAGACACTGCAAGTGCAACTGGAAATCAGTTTTCCAAGTGCAAGAGACTACATATGATTACACCAGAATTGGGTAATAATGCAGCTGGGGATCTCTAATTTTTTTGTGCATGTTCTAGTCGTGCACCTACAACAACAGGAAGAATTTAAACATTTTTAAAGCCGTGCCCAGTCCTTTTGTTCCATACATGAATTCTGATAAACATACAAAGATGGATTCCTGTCTAAATTCTCCGTGTGGAAGGTCAACAAATGTCCCCTGAATTGTTGCTCCTGGGGGGACAATGGACCCCAGGATAGATCAGAGAGGGTGTTAGAGGGGTGACTGGTGGGGAATTGCCCCCTCTTGCAAGTGTGGATATCTTCAACAGGCTCCAACCCACTACTACTACAGGAGAAGCCACTGTTCAATGGAAGAACATCTGCAAGGTGTGCAGAATGTCCCCAGTTCAATGCCCAGTGTCTTCAGTTAAAGGAATCAGGCAGTAGTTGATGTGAAAGACCTCCGCCTGAGACCCTGGAGACCTGTTGCCAGTCTACCAAGACAATACTGATCCTGAACGAACAGCAGTTTGATTCAGTATAAGGCACTTTCATGTGTTCATATGTACATTTCAAAGTCTGCATCACAGTGTGACTCATCACTGAAGAAGATTTTTTTTATGGACAGTAAAGGCTGTCCCATGTCTTCAAAACAAAATAAGGGGTTTAAGCACTTCTATATTTTACAGCAATTACAGCAAAGGACTAACTTCTACAAGTCAGTCTAATAATTGCTTGAGCATGTTCACACAAACTTTGACTTCATTAAAGTCAGTTGATCTAATTGTTTAATGATCCCAAGCTATATGTTAATTTGTTAAATTGCCCATCAACCTCAGCCCATTCTGTTAAAATTCATTCATCCAATCATATGACATGCCCTCCATAATGATACAGTAGCAAGCCAATAAGAAGAGACAAAATTCACTCATTATTTAATACTTATCAGCAACTAAAAGAAATCTTTTAGGCTGAAGCATGAACTGAGAAATGATGTAGAACAGAGTAACAAATTAGTTGAGTATCCTGTACTTGATTAATAATCATTGAGTAAATTATTTGAAGGGGAGGAATGGATTCTCCTTGCAGCACCCTGGGACTGAGCAGCAATCCTGAGGTAGTAGCAAACATTTATATGTTAAGCATCATATTATTTTAAATAATGAGATCGGCATTGCATTTGTTCTCAATGTGTGATGTACTATTGACGTCTTAGAAGCTACTTAGAAGCATAGATGTGTGAAAATGCAAAAGTTTAGTAAGTATAATATAGTTGCAATCAATAAACAAAGTCATAGTGTATCTTATCTTATTTACCAAACTTTCAATATATGTAAATATGCAACTTGATATTGTAAAATACTGGGATTTTCAGCAGCCACACCTTGTAATCTCTTGTTCTTTGTTGTTCTTTTATGTATATATGCTTTTGAAAACTTTAAATAAAACATTTATTAAAGAGATGTGTGAAAATGAAAGATATAAATGATCATTTATGAAGAAGACTGACACCTTCTCCAGCTGTCACCCTACATCATCACCAGTGTTTCCTCTAAGCTGAGTTAGTGTGAGCTAGCTCACAGTTTTTTAGCCTCCAGCTCACACATTTTTGTCTTAGCTCAGGAAGGATGGCTCCAGAGCAAACTAATTTATGCAGCAGCCAAATCACTTGCTCACAACTTTAATGCCAGTAGCTCACAAAGTAGAATTTTTTGCTCACAAGACTCCACAGCTTAGAGGGAGCATTGTTCATCACTGCTATGGGTCTTCCAGATAGAGTACCAAAATTTGGTTGCGGGTCTCATCCTCGTTATTTTCTCACCGTATGGTTTCTTTATGAATCCTAGACTCCAAAGTAAAACAAAAAAATGGTGTTGGTGAAAGGCAGATGAAATCCACCACAATTCTGCAATAATGTTGCCTATTGGGTTGAAATAAGGATATGAAGAGGATTCTCTCTCTCTCTCTCTCTCTCTCTCTCTCTCTCTCTCTCTCACACACACACACACACACACACACACACACACACACACACAAGATCTTATCAGCACTGTGGAGGTGTTTAGGTTGTCAGAGGGTATTGTGGACCTACCAACCTCCTCAAAGGATTTTTTTAATTAATGGACAGCCTCAAATCACTAAATATCACCCCACCACTAGCTGAATCAATTCTTAGAGAGTGTATATACTCACCCACCCCAGATATGGTGCTTTCACACATTCTCATTTTCCTCACTTATGTGTTCCTGTTGCTTTGGGGTTTTTTTCCTGTTCCTCATGTGTTTTGCTCCCTTTCATGGTGAATGTGATATTACATCACTTTATATCCAGCACATCTCCCTGCAGATTTAAACTGCAGGTTTTTATGCCAGAGTGATGTAATACCAAATCAACCACTAGAGGGAGCAAAACATGTGCAGAACAGGGGGGGGAACACCCTGAAGTAACAGGAACTCACAAGTAAGGAAAACAAGAGTGTGAAAAAGTCCCTGTTTCTGTAGGCAATCATCCTTTCTTTCCTAAAGGGTTGCACTGACCCTTCCATGCATTAAGTTGCATGGAAATAAACAGAGAGCATGTAGCAACAGACCTATATAGAATGCACCCGTGCAACTAAGATGCATGTTGAAGTTCTTATACCAGAATTTACAAAGGATTTACTGTGAAAATAAATGCAAAGTGGTACATGTATGATATAAAATTGTTTTAATGCAAAAGTTAGTTTGCACACCAAAAAAAGTTGATAATGGCTACTGGTTTCCTAGCTCACTTCACCCACTGAGTATACTAGGTTCCATGCATGTCACAGCTAGAAACACACACACCCCGCCGCCACCAGCTCTCTTCTGCTGTTATCTTCTTTTGGCTGCTCCAGCCATGGGGTAAAATGGGACTTTTATCTCTGAGACTGGGGGAATTCTTTGAGTGGCAAGGGGGGCAGTGGCGGTGATGTTGCCATGTCAGTGATGCTCCCCTCCATGCTTCTCCCCCAAAAAAACTCCTAAGAGTCAGTAATATTTCTATTTATACCTACGTATTGAAAAGGACGGAGTAATTTGGCGGTATGAAAGCATGTTTTGCAATAATAATGATGACAATGATGGAGATGACTCCCAAACTTACCTAGCATTTTGAATCAGACCAGAGAATTGTTTGAAGCCACACACAGAAAGAGCATAGCTTCTTACGGTGTTCTAGGCTGGATGGGATTAAAAAAAAAGATTTACAGTGAAATCCCATGCAGAGTTACATCAGTCTTTGGATGCTGAAATCAATGAGTTTAGGCTGGGATAACCATATATAGGATTCTACTGTTAAATCCTCAGTGCAATAGCTCTGAATTGCTGCCATTCATAAAAGACTGATCACACTCAAAGAGAATAACCTGGAGCTATGTGCTTGGTCTGTTAATAAGGCAGCGTCTCACTTAGTGAATGGATTGGATGACCTTCAAATAACCGAATAACTAGATGTATACATAAGCGAGAGTGCTATTTGCACTGAAATATGCTCCCAACTGATCAATTCTGTTAAATGAAGTGCTGCTTTAAGAGTACAAAATCCAACACAGCTTCCTATAGCTGAGGAATACCTCCATTAAACATACCAGCCCACGGGCAGCTCACCTTTCTAAGCGGGGCTTCAATGAAACACTGCGAAACCAGCTTCATAAGCAGTTGAAACGTTCTGGGCAAGCATCTGCTTTGCAAGCAGAAGGCCCTGGGTTCAATCCCAGTCACCGCCAGTGAAAAGGACCAGGCAGTAGGTGATGTGAAAGATTTTGGTCTGAGACCCTGGAGCGCCACTGCCAATCTGAGTAGAGAGTACTGACCTTGATGGAGCAATGGTCCGATTCAGTATAAGGCAGCTTCATCTATTCATGTGAAATCAGGATATTTGAACTGGACCAAACAGCTTTCAAAATCCCTAGAGCTCAAGCCACACCAGTTCATCTCACAGTCTATTTGGCCCTTGTAAACAGGGAGCTGATTTTTCGTCAAATACTTCAGCTGTTCGCAAATAGTTCGGCCCTGTTCGCTGGGTAGCTTTTCATATGTTTAAACAGTGCAGTGCAGTGCAATGCAATCCTTTGTGTTTTGTGCATGTGCATTCTGACACAGCCTGGCTGAAGTCCTGTTTCCTCCGCCCCTCTCTTCCACAGACCTGTTGCCACTGCTTTCTTTTCAGGAGTCAAACAGGGAGCGCAAGAGTCACTCGCCAACATTATAAATAAACTTTGTAGTTTTGCGTGGTGTTTGAATCTACTTTATCAATGTTCTTTTGTGCATGCACATTTTTGCACAGCCTTATGGGAAGTGTAGTTAAGGCCCAGCGGGGGGGGGGGAAGAGCTGTTATTCTGTTGCAATATAAAGAATCCTCTGACTTATTAGAGACTAATTTTCAATGATGATGCCATAAGCAACCCTGTGAAGGGAAAACTCAGAATTCTAACCAGGTCTACTGACTGGGGTTTGCTGCCAGGAAAGTGTTCCTAGCATCGCACTGTAAACTAGCTAGTCTGCATAGTACCACAGAACTTTCTGTGTCTTTTTATTGAATGGTTTGCCAAGGAGGGAGTCATTCCAAAATCATAGCAATAAGACCATGGCTTATGGCAATAAAGTTAATATCCATAAGTATGTAGCCTCAGTACTGGGAAGTTTCACCATTCCACGGTATTATTTCAGGTCTTTTGCAATAGCAGCCTTCTTGGTGGAAGAGGGAGATCAAGGACTCCCTGCAGAATACTTCAGTTTTATTTGGCCAAAAGGATATCTACAGATGGATTTTTCTACCCTTTGAAACAAATTGTGTTCTATACACAGGTCAGTTTTGGTTCTTGCCGTTGAATTGTTAGAAGTTCGACGCTAAGTATTATCCAAAGCACATTGTGCTGTAAAACTATCCATTTAATTTAAAGATTTTTGTGCATGCTTTTTGAAGGCAATGGCACTTCTAAGATATGATAAGAAGAGCATTGCTGGATCAGATCAATGGTCCATGTCACAGGCCAGTCAGTCTGACGTCGATACCGGGTAAATTGGTAGAAACTGTTATTAAGGAAAGAATTAGTCAGCACATTGATGAACAAAATCTATTGAGGCATACTCAGCATGAGTTCTGTAAGGGAAGATCTTGTCTCACTAACCTGTTAGTGTTCTTGGAAGGGGTGAACAAACATGTGGACAAGGGGGACTCAATACATGTTGTTTACCTTGACTTCCAGAAAGCTTTTGATAAAGTTCCTCATCAAAGGCTCCTAAGAAAGCTCAAAAATCACGGGATAAAAGGACAAGTCCTTTTGTGGATCAAAAACTGACTAATTAATAGGAAACAGAGAGTGAGTATAAATGGGCAATTTTCTTAGTGGAGGGTGGTAAGCAGTGGGGTACCGCAGAGATCAGTACTCGGTCCAATGCTTTTTAACTTGTTCATTAATGATTTGGAGTTGGGAGTAAGCAGTGAAGTGGCTAAATTTGCGAATGATACAAAGTTGTTCAGGGTGGTGAAAACCAGGGAGGATTGTGAGGCACTCCAAAAGGATCTGTCGAGGATGGGCAAGTGGGCGTCAACGTGGCAAATGGGGCTCAGTGTGGCCAAGTGCAAGGTGATGCACATTGGTGCCAAAAATCCTAACTATAAATACATGTTGATGGGGTCCGAACTGGCAGAGACTGACCAAGAGAGAGATCTGGGAGCCGTAGTAGATAATTCACTGAAAATGTCGAGACAGTGTGTGACTGCAATAAAAATGGCCAATGCTATGCTGGGGATAATTAGGAAGGGTATTGAAAACAGATCAGCCAATATCATAATGCCCCTATATAAATCAATGGTGCGACCTCATCTGGAATACTGTGTACAGTTCTGGTTACCACACCTTAAAAAGGATATTATAGCTTTGGAAAAAGTGCAGAAAAGGGCAACTCGAATGGTAAAAGGTTTGGAACACTTTCCCTATGAAGAAAGGTTAAAGCGCTTGGGGCTCTTTAGCTTGGAGAAACGATGGCTGAGAGGTTTATAGGATTATGCATGAGATAGAGCAGGTCGAGAAAGAAGTACATTTTCCCCTTTCTCACAATACAAGAACTCGTGGACACTCAATGAAATTGCTGAGCAGTCGCATTAGAACGGATAAAAGGAAGTACTTCTTCACCCAAAGAGTGATTAACACATGGAATTCACTGCCACAGGAGGTGAAGGCTACAAGCATGGGCGGCTTCAAGAGGGAATTAGATATGCTATGGAGCAGACTTATGCACACATCTCTACCGGGCGGGGGGTGGGGAACACTACTGAGACGGAAGTGACTGTTCACACTTCCCATCCATCATCTGTTCATGACAGGGGTTTCAGATATCAGGAAAAGAGGAGTGGAAGCACTGGCATATGTAAAGACCAGACTCTCCCTGGTGTTGATAAACACCACTTCCAGAATGGGATGGACCCAGGCGTCAACAACTGGGGCATGAAAGAAGAAGAAGAGAAGAAGAAGAATAGATTGGATTTATACCCCACTCTTCACTCAGAGTCTCAGTGCAGCTTACAATATCCTTTCCCTTCCCCTCCCCACAACAGACACCCTGTGAGGTAGGTGGGGCTGAGAGAGCTCTTTTGAAGACTCCTCTTGAGAGAACAGCTGTAAGAAAACTTATGACTGACTTAAGGTCACACCAGCAGCTGCATATGGAGGAGTGGGGAATCAAACCCGGTTCTTCAGATGAGAGTTCACACTCTTAACCACTACATCAAATTGTTGTCTGATTGTGCTCTTTATACCCACAAAGGTAACACAACTAATATCTGCACAAACTGCTCGTGTGGCCACGGCCTTAGTGCTACAAGTCAGCACTGGTATTCAGAGGTAGTACATTGGTTCTGAACATACAGTCTGTGTTCGGCTACCATGCCTCATTACTATTGATGGATCACTGATGAACCTATCCTCCATGAATTCTTTTAATCCTCTTTTTAAAGCAATCTAAGTGAGTGTTCAGTGCCGCATTCCAGTATTGGTTGCAGGTCTGCTTTATTTATAAACGCCACTGAGTCCAAAGGGGATTATCCACAAGATAAATGTATTTATAATCAACAATATATGCCCTATCAACATGGCAGTCTCCTGAAGGGAGAAAGCAATTGTTTATTAATTGTGCTTATTTGGAGCCCAATCTGATGGCTCAAGGTGCTGCAGCCTTCTTGTGCAACTAGTAGTATTGCCAACTCCAGATTGCAAAATTCCTGGTGATTTGGAGGCAATACGGGGTGGGGGGGCAGAGTTTGGGGATGGAGCTCAGCAAAAATGTAATGGCAAAGAGGCTACATTTTTTAGAGTTGCCATGTTCTCCAGGGAAACTGATCTCCATAATCTGGAGATCAGTCGTAATTTTTGAGTGAATTCCAGATCTCGCCTAGAAGTTGGCAAACTTACCTTCTGTGATACCTGGATGGAAATGTCTCCTGGTGATCCCAAGCTTCCTTGAGCTTCCTGAAGGGCAACTGAGATAGCCCTATAATCAATAAATACATATTTTCACTTCTTAATGTCGGTATGGTTTACAACTGAGATTTGGGTACTCCAGCAGTGTGAATACTGCAGTGTTCCTTTGGAGCATTCTCTGACTTAAGATCCATTTCAAAAAGTAACTAAGAGTGTGAGCTGGGAGAATGCTGCTTCAGATCTCATCACAAACTCCCTAGATCCCCAGTGCATGTCAGAACCCACAGCCAACAATGTAGTACACGCTTATTAGGAAAGGTAATACTTTATTGAAGAGCTATAGATGCATTAACATAGGCACTGTTGAGAATGGCGGCTGCCCATGGGCATAATAGGATGTAGGGTATTTGTATACACCCCCCCACTGCCCTGTCCAATTAGCCGTGATTCCACACGTGGGAGATGGTGCCCAGGCCGTTAGAGCTGAAGCTGGGAACCAAGCCTGCTCCCACGGTTCCTCTGAAACCAGACATCAACATCCCACCACCTGCACAACTTAGAGATAAGAGTTACAGCAGCGAAGAAGCACAGAAGGAATGCAAAAGCGTTTAGAGTACAACTGACCTTCCCAACCTCCATGGCAGCATAGCTGCCAGTGCAGCAGCTGCCAGTGTGTTTCCTGGTGCCCACTAACTTCTTCTCCAAAGCAAAGAGCCAGTCTTATCTTTTCCACCTCAATGAAGGAGAGAATGTGTGCCTATACAGAAGGCCGCTTGATGAACAACAATTACAGGAAAATGATCCTGTTTTCTCTTGCTTCAATATAATTGTGTGAAGTCAGTAGGAAAAGAGGAGGAAGAAGAAGAAGTAGAAGAAGAAGAGGAGGGAGAGGGGCCTGGATTTATACCCTGCCCTTCACTACTCAAAGGAGTCTCAGAGTGTCCCCTCCCCACAAGAAACACCCTGTGAGGTAGGTGAGGCTGAGAGAGCTCTTTCAAAAACTGCTCATGAGAGAACAGCTCTGAACAGCTCTAACTGACCCAGGGTCACACCAGCAGCTGCAAGTGGAGGAGTGGGGAGTCAAACCCCATTCTCCCATATTAGAGTCCGTGCTCTTACCCACTATACCGAAATGGCTCACATTAGGAAGACCTAAGGTGAGACTGATTGACTCAATGAAGAAAGTCATGGCCTTCTGTTTGCAAGATTTGAACAAGGCTACTAAATGACAGGGCCTTTTGGAGGTCATTGATTCATAAGTTTGCCATAAGTTGGAAGCAACTTGACGGCACGTAACACAAACATGGGAACCAACTTAGAACTGTGTCAAAACACACCTTTTAACTGGGAGTTTTAATAAGGAGAGTTTATCTTAACATCTTTTTATGTTTGGCTTCTGTTTTATGGATAGTTTTTAATGTTCTTTATGCCTGGTGACTTGTTTTTAATGTCTTGTTTTTTATATTGTTACATTGTTTTATTTATAAACCCCTTGAAGGAGGACTTTAAAGAGGTGGCATAGAAATATCCTAAATAAATAAACTAACTAAATAATTCTAGCTTTTAAATAGTGAATTTCATCTGTCCAATCACCAATTCTTATTGCAGCTGATCTCTTTGGTTCCGGTGCAAATTCTTTCGTTCTCGTCTTCTTCCCCCCCACCCCCCACCACATCCTTGTTGCTTCTGAATTTGCACATGAAAGTGACAAGCTTGGCTTGTTTCTAACAAGAAGTGATGGCAGCAGAGGCAAAAAAGGATAAATTGCTATTGGCATCCTTCTTAAAAGTTATAATCTCACTCTCTGTGTTTCCGACATAGTCACAGACAGATGCATAAAACATCTGCTCTCGAAATCATTCACTGACAGAAAACATGGCCACTCCAACCAGCAAAACATCTTAAAATGAGGCTAAACTGGGGGAAAGAAATCCATTCCACTAATTGAGAAGGGAATTGCCAGCAACCACTCTGAAAATAAATAGTCTCATGGGCTTTAATCGTTGAAATAAGAAATGCTGAGCAGGCAGCTTCCGTTTTATATCATGCAGAAGAGTCATCCCACAGACTCCAGTACCTCCATCTTGTACAATGCAAGAGACTTGTTTCAGTCAAAAGAGTGAGATGAAGGGTTGGATACAGCCAGCTTATTCTCACCTTCTTCCTTTATTTCACACCTCATCACACATGCTTTTGACCATGAGGTCCCACATGGTTGCCGATCTCCAGGAGGGAATAAAGATTAACAAGAGAATCATGGGAATAAGCTACCAAAAAAAAAACACCCCACCTTGAAAGCGTACTAATTACAAACTCATACCTTATTGTAGTTAGATAAATACAAATCATACAAAAACTTTTTGTGTGATGATTGTTAACCCAGTGCTTATACAATACTAAGACTGAGGATTCCAATGCAGTTTTGTAAACACATTGCTGCCAGCACAATGCACCAGTCCTTTTTGAGACAAATGGAGTAAACTTTGAAATTTTGGAGCAGGTATGGATTCTTAAGCGATACCGGCTTTGATGAAAGAGGAAACCTGAGATGGAGTTTTCACAAGCGAGCCCTCCATCAGCTGGATTTGCACGGAATCTCTACATTTCTTCTGAAAACAGTGCACTAGACCTGAATGACAGAATAGCACTTTTTGCTCTTTACTATGACTGGTTGCCAGATATTGGTTTGAATGTCTTTACAAGTCTGTATTGGAATCTTCAGTCTTAATACTGTATGAACATTAATAATCACTACACACAAAAAATGGTTTTGTATAGTTTGCATTTATCTAACTACATTAAGGTATAAGTTTATAATTAGTACACTTTCACGGTGTTTTGCTTTTTTTTTGGTAATCTCTGGGGGGGGGCCTGGAGACCCCCTCAAAAAAAATTACAACTTCCCTCCAAGTTACTGAGATCATTTCCCCTGGAAGAAATGACTGCTTTGGAGGGTGGAGTCTACTACATTTCCGCTGAGCTCAGTCCCCATCCCAAACTCCCAACTTCCCCAGGCTCTGTACACAGATCTCCAAGAAATTTCCAAGCTGGAGTTGGCAATCCTAATGCCTCATGATCATTACCAGAGGTTTTTTCCCCCCCCCTCTCTTTTGGTGGGTCCAATCTATGACTTTCTTATTCAAAATGTAATTTTCCTTATCCCTAGAGGCACAGGGTCCCCCTCATGGATCACTGCCTTGTCGTGGCGAGGGGGCTTGCGCAGTTCAATGAAGCTGTGGGCTATGCCGTGAAGGGCCACCCAAGACGGACAGGCCACAGCAGAGAACTCAGACCAAGCGTGATCCACCTGGCCCGCCGCCCCCATGAAGATTACGCCTATCCCTATCCCGGTTCCTCAAGCCAGTGGCAATACTGGCCACGTTTGGGGCCAGGGTGGGTTTACTCAAAGTTCTCATGGCCATGCTTTTTCTTTTGACCCCCCGAAGGGAAATTATTTTTGTTTTTGCATTTTCTACACACTAAACACAACAAATATGGGATGGGGAAAAGAATACTAATGCCCCATCACTATTACTATGGGAAATGGGTTAGGGAGATCTAGATACATATAGTCTACTGGATAGGGGAAGGAAAACTACCATTCTATTCTAAATCTCCTACTGGATATGGGGATAGGGTAAAGACTAATACAAATCACAATCTGAAAAGCTGAAAGAATAGATCTTTTTAACCTAGTACAGGTTATACAGAGATTAGTTCAATTATAAAAATATAAAGTTATTAGCTTGGCACAATTACTGCCCTTAGCACTCATGCTTGAGTTTTAGAGTCATTCCTTCTTAGATTTCTTCGTTTTCTGCAGTTTGGGAGCGGCCTCTCCTTTCTTCGATTCAGATGATTCTGATGATGAGGAAGTTTGGCTTGTTGAGTCCTGTGAGTAGGACTCCTCCTCTTCTTCTTCTTCCTACACATCCGGTTTTAGATTCTTTTCCTTCTGCTTCTTTTTTACGTTGAACATTTGATCCATAAATCTCTCCGCTTTTGGAACAGAGTCAATTTTATATTTTTTATCCTGGTAATTAAAACTCAACCCTTCCAGGAATAGCCATCTATATGGTGTTCCCTTTTTTTGCAGGGAGAGAATAAACATCCTGTATAGTTTCCTCCGTTTTCTTACTTCAAATGGGATGTCTTTCAAAATTTTTATCTCTTCATTCTTGATTTTTAAGGATTTTCCCATTGTTGACTTTAACACCAGTTGTCTGGTTGATTGTTTCATGAATTTTAAGTAAGTTTCCCCTGGAAGTTTATTTTTCTTTATAAAATCCGGATAAGTCCTGTACGCCACATCCATTTCCTTAATTAAGTCTTCTTGTTTGTAATCCATTAGTGGGGCCAAGGCAACCGCCAAGAGTTCCTTTAAGTCCTCTTTCTTATCCTCAGTTATTCCATGGAAACGTAGAACATACATGGATCTTTCCAGCTGGAGCTGAATTAGTTGAGTTTTATTCGAGGATCTTTCCTTCTCTGCTTCAACCACTCTTTTATTAATACTCTCAGTCTGTTTTTCCATCTTTTTCCACGTTTTCTCAGTTGCTTTGGTTTTCTATCCATCTGTTTTAACTGCTTTTGCACATTATCTAATTTGGTGTTGAGAGTAGTCATCTGATCCATTAGAGGGCACAGTGCATTTGCTAACAATGAAGAGAAGTCTGTAGATGCTTCCTGGTTCTGGGAGGGAGTCGTTGGTATGTTATTTCTGGTCACCAGTTTTTTCTCCGGTGCTCTCCGTCCTCTCCCAGCCATAATATCAACAAGAAGTAAGTTTTCCAAAACAAAGCAAAAGTTATGCGTTTTAATTCTGCTTCATATATCTTAGCAGCTTTTGCGTTTTTTTTTACTTCTTATACGCTTGGTTTGGCTCAAAGTCTTTTTATTTTCACTTTAAAACCATTTTTACAGTTTACTTATATGGGGGGGCCCTTCAAATCTCCTCCCCCCCATGCTTCAAACTTAGGCACTTCCAATTACTACCAAGGCTCCATTCGCTTATTTTTCACCTGAGCTTTGCTTAACTCACAGTTTGTAGCCCTGGAGATCTTTTGGAAGTCTTTTTAGAAATTTGGTTATGATCGCTTGCTCTGGCAGTCGTCTCTGGGCGCCATGCTGGCTCCGCGATGACGGTACCTATTGGGGAAGAAGGTGAGCCTCAGTTCCTTGGGCGTCCCCTTGGAAGATGCTCTCCTCTGCTCCCAAGGCTGGGGGGCTCCTACAGAGACCCCTGGGGGGTCCGGGATGAACTCAAACCCCTCCCGTCTGCCTTCCCTTCAAGGGCCAGCTTGCCCGGGCTTCCCTCAGCCTCGGGGCGCCTGGGCAAGCCAAGGGAAGGCAGTTTAGACTGCCCTCCCTTCAAGGGCCAGCTTGCCCAGGCTTCCCTCAGCCGCAGGGCACCTGGGCAAGCCAAGGGAAAGCATGGGGTGTGGCCTAATATGCTAATGAGTTTCTGCTGTTGAGTGTGGCCTATTATGCTACTGAGTTCCTGCTGGGCTTTTTCTACAAAAAAAAGCCCTGAGTAGCATCAGCGTAATATGAGTACAGTCAGCTGATATCTCAGTCCGGGTCACATCGGCGGAGCGCAGGCTGTCAATGATGATATTAGTATTGGGGACAGGGCCTTAGTTTAAGTGTGGCTCACTAGTCGAAGGCCTGGTGGAAGAGCTCCATCTTAGAGGGCCTGTGGAACTGTAAGAGGTCCCAAAGGGCCCTAATATCTTCCAGGAGCTCATTTTACCAGTGTGGAGCTGCCACTGAGAAGGCCCTAGCCCTCATCAAAGTCAGCCTGGCATCTCTGGGGCCCAGGAGAACCAGAAGATTTTGGGACCCTGATAGTAGTGCTCTCTGGGGAACATGCAGGGAAATGCGTTCCCTCAGGTATGTAGGCTCCTGACCACAAAGGGCTTTAAAGGTAAGAACCAGAGCCTTGAAGAGAATTTGGTACACTATGGGCAGCCAGTGCCGTGCTTTTAGCATGGATGGAATGTGTTCCCGCATGGAGAGGCCCAACAACAGCCTGTCCGTCGTGTTCTGTACCAGCTGCAGCTTCTGGATTTGGGACAAGGGCAGCCCCATGTAGAGAGCATTACAGTAATCTAATCTCAAGGTGACCATCACATGGATCACTGTCACCAAGTTGTTGCATTCAGGGAAGGGAACCAACTGCCTGATCAGCTGAAGGTGATAAAAAGCTGACTTCACAGTGGTTGCTACCTGGGCCTCCATTGTTAGGGAGGCATCCAAGAACACTCCCAAACTCCTAATTTCCGACGCTAGCACCAACGACACCCCATTGAAGGTTGGGAGTGGGATCCCTTCCCTCAGACCACTCCAACTCACGCACAGGACCTCTGTCTTCGTCGGATTCAATTTCAGTTGGCTCAGTCTAAGCCAACCAGCCACATCTTGCAATACCAGGTCCAGATCTTTTGGACTAGAGTCAGACTGGCCACCCAACAACATATAGAGCTGGGTGTCATCCACATATTGGTGACATCAGCCCATGGCTCTGTAAGGTTTCATGAGTCACAGCCCATTTTGTCAGATAGTTGTGTGAAGGAAATGTCATAAACTGGAAAATCTTATGGGGAAGGCTGGGATAGAGTTATGCCATGAGTATCTGAAGTGTGAATCTCAACATAAGGGGAAAAGGAAGTAGGAGATGTAGAAAGATTAGGTGCGAGTCTTGTCATAAATCAGCAGAATAAACAGCTACAGATAATGGATGGTGAGGGAGGTAATTAGGAGATCCAGTTCTCAATCCCTATGGAAGCTTGTCAAGTGACTTTACGGCAGCTCTCAGACTACCCTCTCTCACAGGATTGTTGTCAGAATAAAATGGAGAAGGGAAGAATGGTGTTGTAAGCTGCTTATTGACATTCTTGACTTTCCTCAAAATTCCTGAAAAGTTTAACCTCAGGAGAAGGACCTTTCAAATTCTCCTCAAATTTTGCTCTAGGCAAATTTTGGGTGACTAGAGTAACCGGGAAAAGAAGAGACGGATAAGAGAAAAATGGTCGCCATACTTCGATTGGATCAAGGAGGATGAAGCCAAGAAAGACATTCATTGGAAACTTTGGACTTTGTGCCCGTGGCTGAAGCAATGATGGAAGAAGAAAGGGGGGGGATGGAGGGAAGGGAGGGGGAAGGGGAAAAAAAGGAAATATTTGTATAAGGACAAAAATGTTGAGTGTGAGACACTTGGTTAAAATAAAAAGTAATTTGTTAAAAAAAAAAAGACTAGAGTAACCGGGATATTCCCTGTTCCTCTTAAATTACTATCTGATGAGTGAGAACACTTGGTATGGTTGGACTGGAACTGTGAACATCCAACTTCAAATCCCTATTCAGCTATTGAGCTCCCTGAAAGACCTTGGGCTGGTAACTCTCTCTCAGCCTATGGTATCTTACAAGAGAGAAGAACAGTGGATACTACTATGAGGCCTGTGGAAGAAGGATGGGATCAAAATGACATAGATGGTAGAGAAAAGAAAGCATGAGCCAGTATTTTAATTACACAGGGAAGGCAGAACCAGCATACTGTTTTACAGAATGGAAGTAGTATTTGCTAAAAATGTGTAAATTTAAGAAACTTTACATGAAAAATCCCTCAAAGGCCTCACAAAAAGACATCAAACGTTGCTTCAAATGACACGTCTTTGCCCCCAGTGTCTTTCCTTTTGTTCAGGGCATGTACTCAGCATCACATTAAGTTGCCAGTTCTGGCCTCGAGTGATTCGTTTAGCAGCAAGGAACGAACGGCACAGTCTTTTGCCTTTGCTCACGGAGTCAGTTGTTGCCTGCAGATCAATTCTACTCAAGTTAATTTGGGGCCTGCAGCATGTCTTTAGTAAACATTGCATTATAAAAAATGCAAAATATGCCAGACCATCCATTTAAAAGATATCACTTCAGATGAGCGGAATCCACTATATTAATCTTTTATTGGTACATAGCTCTGAAATGAAGTATTAATGGAAAACAGAGTACAAACAAAAATTGTCAAATCTTTATAATGCAAGGCAAGTTCTGTGGAGATTACTCAGTACAAGTGAAGAGTAGCATGGGTAAACAAGATGTTCAGAGGTTTGTTTTTGTGTGTGCCTTCTTCTGAAATGGCAGAAAAGGAAGTACCGGTAACTTAATGGTGATACCATCATCTGGTAGCATGCAGACCTAATTTATTTATTTATTTAATTTATACCCCGCCCTCCCCGCGAGGTATAACATTTATTGTTGTTGTTCAGTCGCACAGTTGAGTCCGACTCTTCGTGACCCCATGGGCCAGATCACACCAGGCCTTCCTGTCTTCCGCCGTTCTCTGAAGTTGGCTCAATTTCATGTTTGTTGCATCTATGACACTGTCTAACCATCTCATCCTTTGCCGTCCCCATCTTCTTTGACCTTCAATCTTTCCCAGCATCAGGGTCTTCTCCAGTGAGTACTCCCTTCTCATTTGGTGGCCAAAGTATTTGAGCTTCAGTTTCATTATCTGGCCTTCCAGAGAACAATCAGGGTTGATTTCTTTTAGGATTGACTGATTTGATCTTCTTGCAGTCCAAGGGACTCTCAAGAGTCTTCTCCAGCACCATAGTTCAAAAGAATCTATTCTTTGGCACTCGGCCTTCCTTATAGTCCAACTCTCGCAGCCATACATGACTACTGGGAATACCATTGCTTTGATCATGCGGACTTTTGTTGGCAGGGTGATGTCTCTACTTTTTATCATGCTGTTTAGGGTTGCATTATAAGAATATTTGTGCTACCCAGTATCAGCTTAGTTTGCGTATGTGTGGCAGATCCTCCAGTAAAGCAAGAGAGCACCCATTATGTGCTCTTCTGTACTCCATTGCAACATCCTGAAACATTTACCAGATCCCTGATCTTTCTCAAGTGTGTTGCTTCTTAGCAGTATCATCTTAAGCATAGTTAATAACCTTCTAAATCCATGTACGTTCACAGCATATTCCACAACTTAAGTCAACATCAAAAGTCATAAACCACCTTGAGCCTCAAGAGAAAGGTGTGAGAGATCGATAAGATAGATGATACATCATGTTTTATACTGCCATGATTTAAGAACCAACAGTAGTTTTAAGACTTCTGTCCTCTGGTAATATGGGTTTAGTCCATTTTTATTAATTAAAATAATCTGGGATTTGGTGACATCACCCCAAGTATGCAGTTGAGTGCACAATAGCATGTGCGGGCCACTCATTCACTTCACTGGAGGATCTGATCCCTATACACAAAAGAAGGCATGTGTGGGCATCAGTACTCTCAATTATAATGGACGAGGAAGCAGTTCATGGTGGTAGAGCTCTGCAACCATCAGACTGTCCAAGAGTGGAACATATCACTGGACTGGGGTGTACATATGGGGTTCTTTATTTGTTATTTCAGAAACATGGGTGCTGCGCATTGATGCCATCATGCTACAGTGCTGCCAAAATGTTTAAAGGCTGTGGACATCCTTCCCATCAAGTATTTTTTGGCTGAGGTGATGAATGACAATCAAATGGAAAGGATCATCCAAATAGACCTACCCATATATAAGTGGTGTTCCTATGTCACCACACTAATGGCATCTTTCATTTAAAAGTCTGTTTTAACCGCTGGATTCCTTGATCTTATCTGAAAGCCTTAAATAGCCTTTACTTTGTGGTATATATTTTTCTTGGGCACCCTCTGCATGCAGCAAAAAAAGATCATTAGCAATTGCTGTTTTCATTGAGTGGCAGTACCATCTTGCTCTAATTCACTTTAACAATAACAAATATAGCTATCAGCCTGACTTGTGTTCTCTTAGCCATCACGGTACTTTAGGGTTGCCAGGTCTGGGTTGGAAAATACCTGGAGACTTGGGGGGGGTGCATCCGGGATAGGGCAGGGTTTTTTTGGGGGGGCAGCATGGTGCAGTGCCATAGAGTCCACCCTTCAAAGCAGCCATTTTCTCCAGGGGTAGCTGATCTCTTTCAGCTGGGGATCAGTTGTAAAAGTGGGAGATCCGCAGGCCCCACCTGGAGGCTGGCAACCCTACAACACTTTGAATATACATGGAACGGCCTTTTATTGATATCAAAGCCATGGTTGTCCATTCTGACTGGTAACAGCTCCCTAGAGTATAGATCATTCACAACACCTCCTTTTAGCCAGAGATGCTGGGGACTGAACCTGGGACCTACTGTATGCAAATCAGATGCTGTACCACTGTACCACCATTCCACTTGATATTTGTTTCATAAGTTAGTCTGATATTCATGGTACCTAGACAAATCAGGGTCTTATGACACCTTAAAAACAAAGTAATTTTTGTTATAGAATCTGTTTGCATTCAGTAGTTTGTCAGTTGTTGTAAGACACATGTAGTAGGTTCTCACTAGGCTGAGCTAGATATGTGAGGTTTTGAAGGGGGGGGAACATTGTAAACTGAGAAGTTAAAGGGCTCTACTGCAGGACGTATGGGATGAAATGTAATTATGTAAAATTCAGATATAATCAAGAAAAATATAGAGACTACAATAGCAGTAATCAGTAATAACACATGATCAGCCGTTTTGCTAAACTGGTTAACACTTGTAATATCTAAGGAACCCAAATTCTGTTGGAGACAATGTAAAATCCCTTATGAATTCCAAATTATCATGTAGGTTCTAGTCCACAAAATCTCATTTTAGAAAGCAAGTCTATTCCAAATCCTGCTCAGGTCTATTCAATTGCACTTATTCCCAAGAAAATGTTTTTAGGGTTGCACTGTTATTCTTTAAGGTGTTGTGCATGTGCGTGTGTGCGTGCATGTGTGGGTGGGTGGGTGGGTGGGTGGGTGGCTGCAATGGACTGGTACCTAAATGGGTACCAACCTCTGAACTTTTGGTGCTACAGGTTCTGTTTTCATCTTCCAGAGATCACTGGGAATTCCACTGCATTTGAAAAGCATTTGCACATTTTAAGTAACAGAGGCAGAAATATTCTCATTGTGCACTGGAGACAAGTGTTTTGTCATAGCTGATAGCACTTACATTGCATTTTAGAGTAATTCAATTATCTTCCCAAATAGTAAGCTGCCTGTTGGGGAGAGGTGGCCCTATTAAAAGCTTCCAGCAGAAGCCTTCTCAAAGGATTGTTTTTTCCTAAACCTTTAAAAATACAGAAGATGATTTGGTGGGTTGCCCTCCATCCTGCACAGCACCATATTTTGGTGGACTAAATCACAGTCAGTGGTGTTTATCTTTTTACAACCCTAGTGGGGCCACTTCTCCCTTTTAGTTCCATTTGCAATTGAGTCTAGTTGGGAAGTCAAGCGAAAGAAGTGGCACAGAGCATTATCAGATAGGATGTATGCAATGCGCTGTAAAAGAATGCATTCAAACATGTAATATGACTTACTGGGAGGAGATACAGTACATTTATAGCCACCTCCTTGAGTATGGAACCAAGGACAGGTTTATATGGAAGCCTCCATTGTATGATATTTCATGATCATCTCCCTTTTCATGTAGCTTAATTTTCTTTTATCCATTTGAGGCAATGGTGGTGGTGGAAGTGGGGTTTCAGATACATGCTAGCTGAAAGGGAACATCTCTTAAGAAAGCTAGTTTGACGTAGAGATTAAGAGTGCGGACTCAAATTTGGGAGAACTGGCCTTGATTCCCCACTCCTTCACATGTGGCTGCTGGTGTGACCTTGGGTCAGTTACGAGTCCATTCAGAGCTGTTCTCTTAACGGCAGTTCTTGAAAGAGTTCTCTCAGCCTCACCTACCTCACAGGGTGTTTGTTACGGAGAGGGGAAGGGAAAGGAGACTGTAAACTGCTCTGAGACTCCTTCAGGTAGTGAAGGACGGGGTATAAATCCAGTCTCCTCCTCCTCCTCCTCCTCCTTCACAGCAAAAAGATTGGTTTTAAATGGAGATGAGATATATTCATGCAAGGGTGGGTCTCTGATACTAAAAGACAGTTTGGTATGATAGTTAGAGTGGCAGGATTAGGAAAGCCTGGGCTTTGAAGCTCCCTTGGTGACTCTGGACCTCTGTGTCTGATCTTCCTATGGAGTTAGTTATGAGAATGAAATGAAGAAAGCAGTGAATATCACCCTAAACTCTTTGGAAGAAGGGTGAGGCATGGCAGCTTCTCTGTCCTAAGGAGCCTCCTTCAAATGAACTGACTGTTCCCTTTGGGGAAGCCTCCGTAGGATGGAGGAGGGCTTCAAAATTTGCTCAGCGGGAGGCAAAGATTCATGCCACTATATGTCTGGATCAGTGCTGGATCCAGAATACAACCATGCCCCTTTATCTTTGGCGCAGCTCCTTTCTCTGATAACCACACTCCTGTCCCTTTGGCCCCTTCCCTTTGGCTTAGCCCTTTCTTCTTTAACCACACTTTTTTCCCCCCCTATTTCAGTTTGCTAACTCTGGTAAAGAGGAATCATGCAATATTTTGCTTCCTTGGCTATCTTTGATTACCTCGTATAAAACCATAGAGAAGAAAATATGCCTTCCATGACTGTACTTGGAGTATTATTCAATAAAACTGGCATCATCTTTTTAAAAGCAATGCAGATATTGTTGGGGAGGCGCCTCAGTCTCAGGGCCTCCAGAAAAAAGTTTCTCCACTCGCGTCACCAGACATGAAGAAACTCATCCACGACCATCCAAAATGCTTAAGCAGCTGAACAGTGTCAAGACATGCATTTGGAATCCATCTGTTAGAAAAAAGGGGATTTATTTTGTCAATGGACACAGGATAAAAGGAGTTATAACTTAGCTAATACAAGGGAGGAAAGTCTTATTTTTAGTATTGAGAAATGCATCATTCAGTTTTTAAAATCCAGAGTTATAGCTCTGATGCAATACATTTAAGCCCACAACAAATATCACAATTCAAACTTCTGTTTTTATAAAAAAAATATGCACTTAAAAAAATTGATTTGTTATTATCTTTTTAAAAAAACCAGTTTGCTAACCTAACTGGGTACAAAGGTGGCTCAGTATATTTTTTGTTGTTGCAGTTTACCCATCATGATCAAGATATGTATTATAAGCAAGCTCCTCTAATGCATCAACCAGTTGTGTCAAAAGCAGCAAAATCAATTTGATAGCATCTAAGTGAGCACTCCAAGATGAATGCTCACAAAGCATTCAGAGTAGTTGTGGATCAGAATTTTGTTGCTTCAGGGGAAAAAAAACACACCCCAGAATGAATCTGATATGATATATTTAAAAAACCCCATCCTTTTGTCCAACCAAAACTGTTTGTGGCATGCACTGGCCCAAGAGTCCAGTTGTAGGGAGAGCAAGGTACAAAGAATGCATGAATATTATTATTATTATTATTATTTGGCACCATTGTCATACCATTGGAATGCACACCAGCCAGCCATACTTTTCTGTCACCCTATCCACACAATCTTTGCAAGACTTCTTTGTTGTGTCCATGACATACTGATTTCCCAAGATGGGCGAAGTGTGTGTGAATACAGTCAACAAATTGTCCCTTGGTAACTTGATGAGAGCTTAGCAGCTGCTTCATAATCTATCATAATCCATCACCATAAAGTAAGGAAGTTGACATTCTCTCTTTTATTGTGGTGTGAAGTTTTCAGTGTCAGAAAAGGAAAATAATTATCTCACAGAGTGGATGGGCTGGACATCTGCCCCACCTCACCCACTGCTGACCCCAGCACTGGTCTGGATTCCAGTTGATGAAGGGGAGAATACAGCTGTTGCCTTCTTGTCCTGTTGGAAGGATTCCTGAAGGCATCTGAATGACTACTATGGTAAACAGTTGCTACAGCCTCTCAGAGCCTTTGTGGAGGGTTCTGGAGATATATTATGACATGTGTTCTGTTCCTATGGCACATAAGCCAATCCTTTTATCACCAGCATCTCATGTGAATGGAGAGTGTACCTCCGGTTGGCACCAGATACTCCCTTGCACATTGCACATTTCATGGAAGATCAATAATACTAGCTGAAGTTTTCATTAAGGGACACTTGTCTGCCTTGACTGATTATCGCATTGAGAAACCTTAACAAGCTTCTTAGGAACCACAATGTTCTCTTTAGGAAACTATTTGCATAATTAATTGGTGCTTCTGCATTTCAAAGCCAGGAAAGAAGTTCCTTATTAGATATTCGAGCAGGGTTAAAAACAAAGGCAAATTCCATCTTATTTTGACTAATAATAGTAATAAAATCCCCATTGGAAAAGAGGGGATTGGTTGCTTGACTTCCTTGCCAAACAGTGAGTTGGATCAAACCAGCTTTTCTGCTGCTTAAAAAACAGAAATGGTCACCTTAAATCACCAAAAAGGTGATGTTGGAGATCATAGGACCTGTATGGACAGAAGCCATGTGAGCTCAGGTCTGTGGTAAGGCTGGGAATGGGATGGGACTGAATGGAAAAAAAAGTAGACTGGACTTCCTTGTCAATCAATAGCATCACCTTTTTCCATCTAAGCAAAAAGCAGTTTCTACTTAAGATGCATTAATGACTGGAATAGAGAAAAGCCTAGAGTTGTCATTTCCTTTGCTATCAGGCAGCTTCTAGACTTAAAATTTAAACAACGTGTTTCAAAAGCCAGTTTTAATCAGCAGCAGTGCATGAGTGCTAAGGATAGCCTTGGGCTTTTGTCCCTTAGCAAATCCATTTCCCTTTTGATGCTAAACTACTGTGTCTGGAGTCTGGAAAAGGCATTCTACTAGCATTTATGCAGTTTTGTAATATTTCTCAGTCTAGTTGCACACAGCCTTGTCTGGATACTTACAGTGATTGGGAATATTTGTAGTAGGTTGGTATTTTACTTCCTTTTCTTTCCTAGCAGCTGTGTATGCATTTCTTGATGAGACAGTAGTTGAAGATAGTAGTTTCATTAAAATCTGCCTCCATTCCTGAGGACTGGAAGGTAGCTAATGTCACTCCCATCTTTAAAAAGTGTTCCAGAGGAGATCTGGGAAATTACAGGCCAGTCAGTCTGACATCGATACCGGGTAAGTTGGTAGAAACTGTTAATAAGGAAAGAACATAGATGAACAAAAACTATTGAGGCAGACTCAGCATGGGTTCTGTAAGGGAAGATCTTGGCCAAGTTCAGACTGGCAGTTTGGCCTGATATAGGCATGTTTCAGAAACATTTCACAAATGGATTAAAGGGGCCGTTCACACAGTCGCATCAGTCAGGCGTTCCCCAGCTGTACTCAACCCGTCTTATAATGCTTCCCTCCCGAGTTTAAAAAATACCAGGTGAAAGTGGTAGCAAACCCCGGAGAGCGCGTTGATCCTGCTTCCCGGACGTATGCACGCTAAAAGCTGTGCGAACAATCCAAATTGATAATTGTTGATGTGCATATGCACATATGTGCATAGGTGCACGTCGTCGAAGTGAGAAAAAGTCACTTACAGCCATGCCTCTGGGCCAACAGTGCAAATGCTCCCTTGTGGCTCCTCCCAGTATGCTCCCGCATCAGTCGGTGCAGGGTGATCGGGAATACCTGGAACAAGTTGTTCCGGATCTTTTTTGCCATGACTCCCTCATGCTTCAAAATGCCAGTCTGAACTCAGCCCTTGTCTCACTAACCTGTTAGTGTCTTTTGAGGGAGTGAACAAACATGTAGACAAGGGGGACGCAATGGATGTTGTGTACCTTGACTTCCAGGAAGCTTTTGATAAAGTTCCTCATCAAAGGCTCCTAAGTAATTTCAATAGTCACAGGATAAAAGGACAAGTCCTCTTGTGGATCAAAAACTGGCTAATTAACAGGAAACAGAGAGTGAGTATAAATGGGACATTTTCTCAGTGGAGGGTGGTAAGCAGTGGGGTACCACAGGGATCGGTAATTGGTCTGATGCTTTTTAACTTGTTTATTAATGATTTGGAGTTGGGAGTAAGCAGTGAAGTGGCTAAATTTGCAGATGATACGAAGTTGTTCAGTGTGGTGAGAACCAAGGAGGATTGTGAGGCACTCCAAAGCGATCTGTCGAGGATGGGCGAGTGGGCGTCAACATGGCAAATAGGATTCAGTGTGGCCAAGTGCAAAGTGATGCACATTGGAGCCACAAATCCTAACTATAAATATATGTGGATGGGGTCCAAACTGGCAGAGACTGACCAAGAGAGAGATCTTGGAGTCATAGTAGATAACTCACTGAAAATGTCAAGACAGTGTGCAACTGCAATAAAAAAGGCCAAAGCTATGCTGGGGATTATTAGGAAGAAATTGAACACAAATCAGCCACTATCATAATGCCCCTGTATAAATCAACAGTGTGACCTCATTTGGAGTACTGTGTACAGTTCTGGTCACCACACCTCAAAAGGATATTATAACATTGGAAAAAGTGCAGAAAGGGGCAACTAGAATGATAATAAGGTTGGGACACTTTCCCTATGAAGAAAGATTAAAATGCTTGGGGCTCTTTAGTTTGGAGGAACAATGGCTGAGGGGTGACATGATCGAGGTTTATAGGATTATAGAGCAGGTTGAGAAAGAAGTAATTTTCTCCCTTTCTCACAATACAAGAACTCGTGAGCATTCAATGAAATTGCTAAGCAGTCACATTAGAACAGATAAAAGGAAATACTTCTTCACCCAAAGAGTGATTAACACATGGAATTCACTACCACAGGAGATGGTGGCGGCTACAAGCATGGACAGCTTCAAGAGGGAATTAGATAAGCATATGGAGCAGAAGTCCATCAGTGGCTATTAGCCACAAGGTATGGATAGGAACTCTCAGGCTGGGGCAAGTGATGCACTGTATTCTTGGTGCTTGGGGGAGGGGGGTCAGTAGTGGGAGGGCTTCTAGTGTCCTGGCTCCACTGCTGGACCTCCTGATGGCACCTGGTATTTTGGCCACTGTGTGACAGAGTGTTGGACTAGATGGGCCATTGGCCTGATCCAACATTGGGTTCTCTTATGTTCTTATGTTCTTAAGATACGTATGGAATGAGGGGTGGGGGGGTTCTTTCTCAGCTAAATGGATGGATGGATGTCACATGTGAGGATATCCATCCTCACATGGATAACATGATGGTATTTGTTCCACCTCTCTTTTTAATGGAAATACTGTTCTATCAGAGTTAGTCTTCAGCTGAGATCTCCCCTCTTCCCTGCTATTGGGGAAGAAGCGCCAATAGCCAGGTACCCTTCCAATATACATGGACCCAGCTCCAGCTGAGACCTTCCCTCCTCCCAACTACCAGCTACTGTGAGGCCAGAAGGAGGAGATGCAGCAACCAGGCATTTTTTCCTCTGTATCTCTCCTCTGTAAAGGAGTATATCATGAAACACAGTTTTGGACACCTAAATTCATCACATAAAACTGGCCCTTCTTGAAGAAGAGGGTTCTTGTTCATTATACCTCCCTCCTTGCTACTGGGATAGAGAAACAGTAGTCAGGCAGTCTTCCTCTGTGCCTGGATTCAGCTCCAGCTTGACAGCTCCTCTTCTTTTAGCTACCAGCTTTCATCAGTGCATCCAAAGGCCTGCAAGAGAGGCAGCAGCAACCAGGCATCTGTCTATTGTGCCTGGATCCAGCTCCACCTGAGACCTCCTCTCCTCTTAGCTGGCATCTTTCATCAGTGAGACTAGAAAGAGGGGAGGCAGCAGTCTGGAATCTTTCCTCATTTCTGGATTCAACTCTATCTGAGAACTTCTCTTAGCTGGCATCTTTCATCAATGAGACTAGAAGGGAGGGAGGCAGCAGCCAGGCATCTTTCATCATGTCTGGATCCAGCTCTACCCGAAAACTTCTCTTCTCTTAGCAGGCATCTTTCATCAATGAGGCTAGAAGGAAGGGAGCCAGCAGCCAGGCATCTTTCTTCATGCCTGGATCCAGCTCCAACCAAAAAGCTAAAGCAAAATGGAGAACGAGCAGCATCCAGGAATCCATTGTTGTTGTTTTGTTTGTTTTTTAAGGGGTGAGGGTTGAAAATTACTTGAAATTTACTGAACATTGAAAAATACTGAAAAATACAGTATATGGATAACACAAATAAGTTTGAATAAACCAGACTGAAATTATTAGGGACCCCTTTGTGAAAAGTGCTGCTCTGTTGTCTTCCCTCAAAACAGCTCATGTTAGCTAAGAGCTGTCTGAATTTCAGGCAAGCATAGCAAGAATTCAATTTCCCAGCATGCAATGAGGTGTGTGGACATGTCAGGAACAGCTCTTGAGATGGTACAGGAAGTTGGAGAGCTTCTCCCACCCCTTAGGCCTTCCTCCCTGACTAATGTAATACAAGCAGCCACTCAACAGCCTCAACTTGCAGAGCACATATAGAATACACAAACCAGTCAACAATGTCCTCTTGCCCTGACCTGGTTAGCCCAGGCAAGCCTGATTTCATCAAATCTCAGAAGCTAAGCAGGGTCAACTCTGGCAAGTACTTGGATGGGAGACCTCCTTGGAATACCAGCAGTCGGGAAGTGTGGGAAGGCTTTATTCAGCCACCTCTCTGAATGTCCTCAAGGCTCCTAGCAGGGGTCAGTCACCAGAGGTAGCCATGACTTCCAGGTACACACATAACACCTGCGCACACACACACACATACACATATGGAAAATACCCCAAAAGAGTCCTCTTGAGTGGCACAACTAGTGAATAAAAGGTTAACCTGCACACACAATGAATTCTACCCTCTCACAACAAAGGCTTTTCAGATAAGTCATTTCTCTAAGAAGCCATTACCTGCACATAATATCATGCAAAGGAAAGTACTGGAAAGAAAATCTGAAAGGGAATGAGATCCTAGCATAGCGTCCATTTAGTGAAGTGGTTTGATTCTTGGTGGCACCTCTCCTCCCTTGTTAACTGGAAATGCACAGTATGATTTGCAAATCAGAGTGAATTATGTGTGTAATCAATCTAATATGAAAAGCAAAATATATTTGACAAAGCTCCCCAATATGTCTCTGGTCATTTGGACAGGGAGACACTCTGCCAAATACAAACCCATTGCCTAGTAATGAGACTCTAATTTTCCTTTTCTCTCATCAATCTGTTGGCTTTTCAGCTCCCTTGGCTATCTATCAATTGATTTTTTTTTCAACACAGGCAGATTTTGTTCTCATTCAGGCTCATCACGGCCAACTTTCAAGTTCTTCTCTTTTGGAAAGCATTTGCACTTTCCACCCCAGAGTGTCCCCGATGCATTGTGAAGACCGAGGTAGCAGCTGGCATCCCTTGGCAGCTACCCGGATATAACAATAAGAAAACCACCAGGCCCACTTCAGTAGTGTCCAAAACCTGATAATCCACCTGCGCTGAGGTCTCCAAAACCAAGACTATGTTGAACATAAAGGCGCAGGAATGAAGGATGATCTTGCATCAATTCTAAACTGCAGTCTGTTCCACAAAGGCACTTCCCATTTTAGTCTGGTGTAGTGCGTCAGGTCTCTTAATCCTTGACCCTCCCCTGTTTTGACACCAATGAGAATACTGATGCTGATTTCACTTTGTAGTCTCAGGTTCACATGCCAGTACCTTCAACTGCACATTTATGCATGTTTCAGTCCAGGAGAGATCAGTGGAAACTAATCTGTGCTGGAGTGAGCCATTTATGTGTGGGTGAAAGAGAACAGCTTGTACGAAGGCAAAATGTTTGGACAGTAAAGGATGAAATAATTTTGTTTTTAAAGGCTGCGAGAAAAGAGTTTTGACTGAGTAAACTTCCAGTACTTTCCATTTGTCATTGTAATTTGCAACCAGGAGAGAGGAAAAAAGGGGGTTATCTTTTCTCTAGGATCCCTCCCCCTACGTCACCAAGATCATAGCAAGAAGTTAGCTGTAAGGATGTGCAGCCCATGTTGGTTTTGGGATCAATGTAGAGGGATGTACAATTGACACAGGCGGATGAATCTAGAATGTCTGGAATGTGAAGAATAAAAAAGGTGGGTGATATAGTGGGTAGAGTGTTAGACTGGGGTATGGGGGACCCAGGACTGAATCCTGCCTCTGCATTGGAAGCTGGCTAGGTACACTTGGGCCAGTCAAACACTCAACCTAAACTACCTCACAGGGTTGTTGTGAGGATAAAATGGAGGAGAGCACAATGTTGTATGCTACTTTGGACCCCCGTTAGGGAGAAAAGTGCAGTATAAATGAAGGAAATGAATAAAATAAATAAAATCTCTGAAATAAGAATGTCCAGTCTTCTAAGTTATAGTTGTCTGCAATCGAACCCTTCTGTGCACCATGCATCTCTGTCATCCCTTGGCTGGTTTATGTATACCACTCTGGCAGTTCAGTCATGATTCTCAGCAACTTGAAAACAATCCAAACAAACCTATGAGATTATTATTACTGTTGCTGTTGCTGCTGCTGCTGCTGTTGCTATGAATTGTCACAGTCAGATATTTGACTGGTAGATGTGTTCTGCAGTTTGAGATCAAGCCAAGTTCTTGGGAATCGCAGATGTATTTTCACAGGATTTTTGCTGTTCCAAGCAACACTGTATTCTGGAGCTGAGCTGGTGTCATTTGTTTAATGCCCAGAATGTCTAGGTGTTTCTTGAGACTTCTAGACACTGCTCGAAGGGCTCCAGTGACGACTGGTATGATGGTAACTCTCTTCTCCAAGAGGCACTCTAACTCTATCCTTAGGTCTTGGTATTTTGTGGACTTGTCTTGTTCTTTCTTTTCAATTCTGCTGTCTCTGGGGGCTGCAATGTCAATAATTCAAATCCTATTTATCCCCCCCACACACACAAGGGTGATCTCTGGGGTTTCATACTCCAGGTGTTTCTTTATTTGTAATCAGAATCCCCAAATAATCTTTGTTTCATCATTCTCTTGCCTGGTTTGTGCTCCCATGAATTTCTGGCTGATGGTAAACCATACTTCTTGCAAATATTCCACTGCAACATAGCTGTAACTCTATTGTGGCATTATTTATAATTAGTTTGAGCAACTTTACTGCAGTCACTGACATATGATCATCTCCTCCTCCTCCTCCTCCTTCATCACAGTCATATATTTGACTGGTAGATGGTGTTCTGCAATTCAAGATTTAACCAAGTTGTTGGGAACTGCAGATGTATCATCACAGGATTCTTCTTCAAGGTGTAAGAAAATACAAAGATGGAGTTTTTTTCACTCACTTATGCCATTTCCCTCCTTACTACAGCTTCTGCCCTACATGGCTTTTGTAGGTCCTATATCCCCCCAAATAGCCTTTTTTGGTGGTCAGATGGGACCCTTTCTTCCTTCATCATCCCCAGCAGAAAATCTGGCTGGATTCAACTTGTGAAGTTGCACTACAACCTTATTGCAGTATGGGCAAGCCATCTCATGAATCACATTTTGCATCTGATCTCACATTCACACCTGATAATGTGGAGATGTATAGGAAATTTTAATGGCCTGAATTGGTTCTTCATGTATATTAATCTGAATACTCAATTGTTACATGAATTGTTAAATACTTCACTGTTAAATGGATGCTCAAGTTTGAAGGGATAGTCTTCCAGAACTTTTTGAGTGATATGTCACCAAAACTTCCCCCTCCCTCAATTTGCATTGGCAGCTGTCAGTTTCTGGAACTGGATTTCACAGTATTAAGTTCCATTGTGTCTGTATCATAAATAAGGACTCTGATTGATTCAGCAAACTAATTTTTCACTGCCCCGGCACATGGAATTCAACGAGCTGAGGTTAGATGTTTGTAGATACAACAACAAAATAATTGGCATATGAATGCTAATAAAAACAAACAAACATTAACAGATGCCCATTAAAAGAAATTCCCATTGAGGAACTTTATGAGTCTTATCAAAAGTATTTTGGCTTTCCTCAAAAGCTATATTGTGCTTGAGGACAAAACTCCCAATTCACATTATATATTATCTGTGGAATGTGCCAGTTGCCTAGTTCCTGCCCTTAAATTTCTACTTTTACAGAATTTCTTTTGATTTGAAATTTCATAGAAGGTTGCCTAAGGAGGAACCCCAAACTTGTTTTGAATTTTACTGAAGGCAGACACTGGTTGCCGTATGTAAACTCCATAGAGTTTACGTGTTGACTGAATCACCTCATGGGGAAAAAGTATATTTCAATGGATACAATCATACATTCATCCAAGAGGCATTGAAGGAAGGTGTCTCATTACATTTACTGGGCTGTTGACCTTGTCTGGTAAAAGCACAGACTTTCCTGATCCCCTCCCTTCCAACACATGCATAACATTGAATGTGAGCTGGCATTTTATATAAGTGTTCAGTTCATGCTGTCTCTCTATTAACTATGGAATAGATCCAATGTAACCTGGATAACCCAGCCCTTACCCAGATAGCCCAGGTTAGCCTGAGCTCATCCATCACATCTCAGAAGCTAAGCAGGGTCAGCCCTGGTGAGTACTTGGATGGGAGACCACAAAGAAAGTTCTAGATCCATTATGCTGAGGCAGGCAATGGCAAATTGCCTCTGTTCATCTTTCACTGAAAACCCTATGGGGTCACCATAAGTCAGCTGTGACTTGATGGCAAAAAAGCAAAAAGCACATGATCAAACCAGCTTTTCTGCCAGTGAAAAAGGATATGTGCCCTTGCACCACCAAAATGCTATGCTAAGAATCATATGTGGACAAAAGCCATGTAGGTTAGTGTCTGTAGGAAGGAGGGGAACTGAGTCCAACCTAAATGTTATCTTGTGGAGGGGAAGGAGACAAGACCACTCCATCACCACAAGAGGATGGTGCGATGGATAAAAACCAGAACATCAAAATATCAAGAAGGAACACCCTTTATTGTATTGTATGTGTTTTTCTTCTGTCATGAACTGAAGGTATGGATCCCAGGAAGTCTCCCATTAAGAGACTGATCAGATCCAGACATACTTAACTTCAGCAAGGTTGCTGTGTTATGTGACTTCCAATCATACCCTACTTTGTGTGGCATGTTACATCAGCCACAAGACTGAAATTTCCCCACATGCATCCCATTTACCTCATGGATGTCTTAAGCTCTACATGATATTCTGTGGTGGCACTTAACACATGAGTAAGCTTGTTAAGACTGGGAAGCAAAGCAAATCCTTAAAAGCTGAAGAAAACTTTCCGCCTCATCAGTACAATGTAATAAATGAGTCAAACAGGGATGCTATTTATGAAAGTCAAAGATGTTTCTCTCATTAAACTCCATGTTTCTGACAGAGCAGGAAAGCTGTTCAGTGACCTGGAAATGTCCCAAGACAGCCAGTCAGCAGCGGACTAAGAAATGTGAATTGACAATCCACTGTACATTTCCACTGGTCAGCTTCCTGACCATCTCTTTTCACCATTTTGTATGCAGTCAAAAAAAGAATCTCAAACGGAACAACAATTTGTGTAAAATGTTGAGTTTAATTCACATTGAATAGGGTTTTTTTTTTTGCTTTTCTAAAAAGTGGAGGAAGCCATAAACTTACTTATATTCCAATGGTGTGACTATTTCAAGGTACAGCTCACTAAAGGTAGGGCTATTATTTTTCTGTCTTTATAAATAAGATTAGCAAAAGTGTTGATATATATGTGCAGCTTCACACCCTGACTTTTGATGCTCTGATGGCCAAGTGCCCAAGCCTACCTTAGTAGAAATAGGCTTACCTTATTACCTGTCATGTCATTAAAGTCCAAATACTGATACTGGTCCTTATAGTTTGGGGACTTTCCAGAACAGAGAAGGGAGATCTGCTTTCCATGTTTCTGAACATGGAATGCTCCTCCATTGCCCCACCCCCCCGGAACTGCCTTGGAGATTAAGAAAATCTGATTGGAATCTCCCTGAATGGAATCTCCTTTTAACTCTCTGATACGGTTGTGTCCCCACCAGCTTTAGAGCCAGTCTTCTGCCAATCACTCAGCTCTTTGGCTAGAGGCCAGATGCCCCTGAAGAGCAGAACATGAGCCATTATAGCCCTCTCAGGTCTCCTTTCATTTTCTGATGACATCACTTCTGGCTGTTGCCAGTTAACCAGTTGCATCCATGTGGCTGCTACAGGCTGTAAGGAAATAATCCACTTCCCTGTCAAATAGCATCAAGGGGGATAGTTCTATCAGAGGCTACTAGCCATAGTGACTGAGAGGAACCTCCACATTCAGAGCCACTAAGCCTTTGAACCTGAGTGCCAGGAGACAACATCAGGGGGAGGCCTTGGCCTCTGTGCCCTGTTGTTGGCCCTTCTAGAGGAACTGGTTGGCCACTGTGTGAGATAGGATGCTGGACTAGATAGACCACTGCTCTGATCCAGCAGGGCTCTTCTTATGGTCTTATGTTCTTGTCATCTTTGATCAAACTCTTCACTCTCATTTGCACTCTTGGGACGATTAGAGACTCTTGAATTCCTCACCCCTGCTGTGTCAACTAAAAACACCAACACACCTTTTAAATACTGATTCTTCCTTGATCACAGGACCATCATCAACATACCCTGAGGTTGGGCAGCTGCCAGGGCCTGGGGCTGCTGAAGGGCCCCACTGTCACACAATCCCCACCACACTCCTCCCCTGACACCTGTCTGCATGCTCTTTCCCATCTGTTTCCTTGAACTGTTTGGCCAACCATGTCCCAGCTGCCCAGAATCACTGGAGAAAGGCATATCGGTGGTGCATGCTGGCAGCTTTCCTAGTGATCTTGGCAGCAGCACTCCCAGCTGCATGCATCAGCTGTTGGGAAAGTGTGTGCAGGGGGTTCAGGAGGCATGGATGATGGGAAGGCTTGCAAGTGGGAGGATGAACAAACAGGTGGGGGACATGCAGAGGGGGTACAAGGGGAGGCACAAAGGGGACCTGATGGTGGGCCAATGAAGTCCCTGTGCCTGTCTGCTCAGGGCCCTCCAAGACCTGGAACTAGCTCTGCTTGATGGAATCGATCCCACAAGTCCTTCTTTTCCTACCATTTCTCGTATTATGCAATAGGTGACTTACACTGTATAAACTGCCTTGAGCCCCAGTGAGAAAGGCAAACTATCAGTAAATTAAAAATGGCATAAAAAGAAACAAACATGTCAAGAACCCTAGCAATGAAAATTAGCAGATTGAAGGGGAAAAAAGCTCAAAAAGCCAGCATTAAAAAGAAGTGGAAAATATCACATTCCTATATCCCTAGTGGAGAATGCCATGTAATCTGTAGTGTGACTGTTGGTTTTCTTATCTCTTTTAATTGGTACAGGCTGCGGTCACACGGAACATTAGCCATGCTAGAGAGATGGAAGTCAGGCGGAGGTTCTGGGCGCAATTTCACCGGCACATCTGGGAAGCGTAGCGCTTCCGTGGCTCAACTGAGGCTTCCCGCCGAAACCGCGCTGCAAAAAACTAGTACCTCGGAGGTACTAGTTTCCGGAAACTGCAGGGCAAGGGCGGGCGTCTGATCGCGTTTCTGGTGGCATCCGGCGCCCGCCCATGTCCCCTTGCAAACAAGGGTTCCCCCCCCCCCAAGTCTCCGTGGATGCGCACAAGCACCCAACGGAGCATGCACATTTTTGGTATACACGACAAAAAAACCCACCCGTTTGCCACACTGCGCACTTCTTTGTTGCACGCAGGATCGTCCTGTGATCAGCACCTCTCCCTTCCCTCCACGGAACCTCCAGGGGAGGTCTGATCGAGTAACTACGCGTTAGTTTGCCCCGGGGCAAACAGTCACGCTTCCCCCCCACATTTTCCTGCCCGTGTGACCGCAGCCACAGTATAGCAAGTTCTATGTTACATTGGGGGTGCTGGAAAGCGCCGTCCAGTTACAGCCAGCTTATGGCTACCCTGTAGGATTTTCAAGGCAAGGGAAGGACAAAAGTCGTTTAGCAACCCTGAACTTCCATGGTGGTCTCCCATCCAGGTACTAACCAGAGCTGACCCTGCTTAGCTTCCAAAATCAGACTGAGCTAGCCTGGGCCCTTACAAATGGTCAAAGGAATTTCATGAATGAAGTCATCTGGTGTCGACTCTTTCTTGCTGGCTGGCAGCAAATCCATCAAAACTGAGAATGGTTGAGGTGTTAGCAAGTTCCTAATTAGGAATTATCCAGCCATATTAATAATATATATTGCTCCTCCAGCTATTAACTGGAGAAGCCAACTTGAATGGCAGGTTGAGACATGATTGTTTAAAACGCTGACCTTGATGCTTCATTATACTTCAGTCTTTCTCACACTGACCAATGCTATTATTTATAATGTAAAGCTACTTTCTTTTAATGACTGAGTTGAATTCAAGATTTAGATTGGTACTTGATGTGATGTCTGGATCCAAGCAATCACACCAACCACCAGCCAAAGTAAAAGACTTGATAGTGTAGATATGTGCTTACTGTTTATTTGTTTACTTCATTTCTCCTCATTCTTTGGAAGAAAAGGTTTTAGGCCCCGGTCACACAGGCCAGATAACGTGGGGGTGAGGCATGGCTGTTTGCCCCGGGGCAAAATAAAGCATGTTAGCCCAATCGCACAGTCTCCCGAGTCTTCGCGCTGTGACAGGAAGCTCGCGATCACATGGCGATGCTGGAGCTGGCAAAGAAGCTGCGCGGCAAGTGTTCCGTATTTGTGCGCATCCGCAGTTCCACGGAGCAGCACTGCTTCCAGTTTAGTCTTCGTGTGCATGCGCTTAGGAAGACCATCTGGTTTGTGACGGGACTCGGACTGGCGCCGGAAGCCATGGGATACTAGCACTCCCGCGATCAGATGCCCACCCCTGCCATGTATTTTCCGGATACTACTGCACGTTCTGAGGTATTTTTTTTACTGCGCATCTTCGGTGGGATGCCATGGGTTGGCTACAGGTGTGCTACGCTTCCCAGATGTTGCAGTGTGATCGCGCACCGAAAATCCGCCTACCATTTGTGTCTTTAGTGTGGCAAATCCTTTGTGTGAACGGGGCCTTAACTGAACAAATGTTACTTACATGTGTTTAAAAAATATGGCTGTTCCTCTCTATGATTGTAAAAATATGGAAGCCAATTTGAACAGTATTTGGTTTGGGAAAAGGCAGGACTGAGATATTACTAGTAAATAGAATTTAAAATGGATGTCATGGAGGTCATATCCCACGGAACAGCTTGAAGAAGCAGTTGGACGGACTGATGTTTTGTTGCTTTTCCCATGAATCTTGCTTCTTGCCCTCAAACTTCTTTCTGATGGTTGGGGGAGGACTCATCAACAAAATAAAATATACCACAATGCAAGGGGTAAAAGGGTTTTGGTGCAACAGCTATCTCTCTGGTTTCCACCTCCTCACGTGGAAGCTGAAATGACCAAGCTGACTTCCCCCAAAAAAATTGTTTTTGCTTTTCTGGCTGACAGAACATGAACAGAATGCAACAAGTCACAAGGGACTGAAAAAGCATAATGGGCTAGCAGCTAAAACAATATTTTATATTTCCCCTCCTTTCCATTAAAAAAGATGTGTCCATGAGTTGAGTTGCTATTCAGACTTGAAATGTACAATTGTGACTTCAAGGTGAGCACCCAACTTTGTTCTAGCCTGGGATTGAATTTACAAATACACAGGCCAGTGGAATTCAAAATGTGTTTCCCCAGTGATAACCCAGATGAGTTTTTGGAAGGTCTATGGAAGGTGTTGTGGAGCAGAAGACTTTTTTTGTTGGAGCAGACGAATACTCTTCCATGAGTGAAAAGACAGTTCTGGAATCAAGCATGGTTTGGGTTAAACCCCTTGTCTATTGCAACAAGAGATGATCAGGATCAGCCATCTATCATAATTTAATTTTAATTTAATTTAGGATATTGCACTCCACTTCTCTCCCCCACAAGATCCCAAAGCAATGTTTCATTATCTTCTCCTCCATTTTATCCTCACAACAGCCCTGTGAAGCAGGTTAAAATGAGAATGACTGGCCCAAGGTCACCCAGCAAGCTTCCATGGCAGAGTGGGGTTTCGAACTTGGGTCTCCCAGATCCTAGTACACCACTCTGACAGATACACCATGCTGGATTTAAATGGTTGTATTGAACCAAAGGCCTCTTTGGGCTTGCCAAATATATGCATTGTCATTAGATGCAGGGTGATAGAGATTTAATCTGAAAAAGACTAACTGCTTTGTTCATCCTTTTTTATGCCTTTAAAATACATTTCAGAGACCAATTTTTTAATCAGGAGGGAAAACAGAGCCAGGAAAATGCTGATTCCATTTGATAAATGTGTCCCATGGCTTCCTTTCTTCTGTTTGCAGGGTGGTGGTGCTTTGAAAATTCTATGCAATTGGAGAATTGATTGAGACTTTTTTAGGTGAGCTCAGAGGAACAAATGAGAATGCTGCAGTCAATATTTTAGCTTTAATAGGAAATTGTGTATTCTAAAGGTTACTTTGTTTCCTTTTAATGAGCTTTTTTTGCCTTCACTACGGCCAAAACTAATGCAGACTAATTCTTTCAAATAAATATTTCTTCCTATGTTCCTCTTGTGCAGCACTCCGGCAATTGAGGCAAAGTCTTTGCATTTAATCAGTCCAATTAATTTTAATTGTAAATATCCATTTCCAGTGGAAAAAAAATTATTGGAAGACCTTAATACCATGTGAGTTTTTCAGAAGGCGGGCAATGAATCTTGGTCTCCGTTCAAGTTATTGGGGGGGGGGAAGCCCCAAAAAGTCCCATAATTGCTGATTTAGGCTACATTAAAGTTGAATAAACTGTTAATGAGTAAAAAATAAACCAAAGTGATTAACTCATTAATCTTTCTCTAGATAAGTACCAGTAAGACTCAGAATGTGTTGGATTTGGATGCAGGCACTGAGGAAACATTTTGTGCCATCTTCCACCTCAGAAGATTTGAAGAACCTGACTGATGAGAAAGGAAATAAAGCCTTTTCATTACAACTATGTGCACTGTTTTTAGGAGTCATGTAAAATGAAGCTGGCTTTTACTCAGCCAGACCCATTCTCTAGTTGGACAGGTAGAATGAAGAGGCCTCATAAGGCCCTCTTCATTGAGCTGCCATTGAAGCACTGCTGGTTGAGGTGCCTGAGGTAGGTCCCTGAGGAGATCAGGGCCCTGTGGGACCTCACACATTTCCATAGGGCCTGCAAGACGGAGCTCTTCTGCCAGGCTTTCAATTAGGAGCCACCACCACCACCAACTACCTCATGGGAACATGGGGCATTGGGATGGCCCATTACAAGATCGAGCCACAGTGCTTCAATTGACCGTACCACCAAATCAGACTCGGAGCTTCATCTACAGGCCACCATCTTGCCCTGTGGTTTGCCTTGGAATTGGACCAAAATCATTCTGTCATTTTTGAGATTGTATCCCAGTACTGAATTTTGCACTCTCTTGTTGACTATAAAGGTGACACCATTTTTTCTACGAGATTCCTGGCCACAGTAGTAGATATAATGGTCTTCTGAGTGAAATTCGCCCATTCCTGTTCACTTTAGTTCACTGATTCGGGCGGCAGTCTTGCCATCTCATTTTTGACCACGTCAAGCTTACCTTGATTCATAGATCTTACATTCCAGGTTCCTATGCAGTACTTTCTTTGCAGCATCGGACTTTCCTTTCACCATCAGGCACATCCACAACTGAGCGTCCTTTCGGCTTTGGCCCAGCCACTTCACTCTTTCTGGGTTTACTTGTACTTGCCCTCTGCTCTTCCTCAGTAGCATATTGGACACCTTCTGACCTGAGGAGCTCATCTTCTGGCGTCATATCTTTTAGCCTTTTGATACATGGGGTTTTCTTGGCAAAAATACTGTGTGGGTTGCCATTTCCTTCTCCAGGGGATCACGCTTGGTCTGAGTTCTCTGCTGTGGCGTGTCTGTCTTGGGTGGCCCTCCACGGCATAGCCCACAGCCTCATCGAACCACGCAAGCCCCCTAGCCACGACAAGGCAGTGATCCATGAGGGGGATCTTTACTCAGAAGTAAATCCATTATATTAAATGGGGATTGTTCCCAGGAAAGTGACCAGGCCTGTTAAGCCAACAGTTTCTAAATATATTTGAAAATAGTATTAACACACATTTCTGAATGCATGACTAATCTTAAATATTTACCAAGATCCACAAATAGTTGCTTTCCTCCATGTTTTCCATTCACTATTAGAAAAGAAAGATTTGGATTTTCTGTTTGTTGTGATGTCTCTTTCTCCTGTATTCTGTGTGAATTCAGCTGCCAACTCTGTGACATATCCTTGGTTACAATCCGGTTTTCAAGGCAACTAGGCAAATAAGAAGTATCTTCATAACTCTGAGAAACAGTAGAGACCACCTTTTCCTCTGGAACCAATGGATCTTTACTCTTAATTAAAAGAATAGCAGGTTGAAAAATTGTTCTTAAAAAGTTACCTTAAAATAAAAAAAAATTGAGAACACCATTAAAAAAAGCTATTTCAGATTTCATCAGAAACAATTCTGCTTGACGAGAATAAATCTACTTGAGAAACAAAACCAGAATGTACATAGAGTACAAATTCCTATAGCCAACAAGGAGACCCTGAGGAACAGAAGGCTAAAGTCTTATACATTTAAGTTGTGCCAAAATGAAAACACTAAACCAGCGTATCCAGTTACCCTAATTTAGTGCTGCCTCAGCATGCCTTAAAACCAAGTTTCATGCAAACCCTTTCCCCCCATTACATGTGCTCTATATTATATGACTTCAGACAAATAAGGCAGTTTCATCTTCCCAAGGTACCCAATCACACTTTTGTATACTGCTGTTCCAGCTGATTTTAATATTTTAATTTTAAATATTTAAATATTTTATTTAATTCACTTTAATATTTATTTAATTCATTTATGTCCTCTTTTTCTACTCAATGGGGACCAAAAGTGGCTCACAACATTCTCCCCTTTCTCCCCGTTATCCTCACAAAAACCCTGTGAAGCTGTTTGGGCAAGCAGACAGTGACTTGCTTAAGGTCACCAAGCAAGCTTCCATGGCAGAGTGGGGACTTGAACCTGGGCATCCCAAATCACTGTACCATGCTCACACTGTATGCAGTCTAGGTTTACATTAACCTGCCTACATGTAGTGGTGCACAAAATCTGGGATCTCCTTTTATAGGTTATTTGAAAACCA
This sequence comes from Gekko japonicus, assembly GCF_001447785.1. Taxonomy (NCBI): domain Eukaryota; kingdom Metazoa; phylum Chordata; class Lepidosauria; order Squamata; family Gekkonidae; genus Gekko; species Gekko japonicus. Next base: position 250,570 of record NW_015163637.1, on the reverse strand, counting down.
GCACCCAGTCACCCTATTCATTTAATTCAAGCAAGAAACTTGGGGGTAGGGATCCCACCTTCACAGATTACTCTGTTAGCTTGATAGGCTATTACAATAGTCAGACTTTGGGGTACCTATGTCAGTGATATCCACCTCCCATGGAGACTTCCTGCTGGCCAAGAGAACCCTGAAGGTACTCCCACCGCTCAGCTGTTTCAGACTGTCTTGTGCAATCCCTTTAAACTTAAAGGGACTGCACAAGACAGCTCAAAAAACAGCTATGTAGCTCCATGGGGAGGTGCTCCCCACCACTGAGCTGTTTCGAGTTGTCTCCTCTCTTCTGCAGTTCTTTTAAAGTTTAAAGAAGACAGCTCAAAAAATACTGCTCCCCATCACTCAGCTGTTGTTGTTGTTTTTTTGGGGGGGAGGTCTTTCTGTAAATCCCTTTTAACGGGACTGCAGTTCATGCATTTTCCTGGTTTGTGCTGTTCCCTAAATTTGAATTTTCTGCTGGATATTGTAACTCTGCATGCAAGAGGATCTGGGAGGGAAAGGTTTAAGAGAATTCTCTCACTCAGGTAGACTGGGCTGTTGGCCCGACCCTCTCAGCTGTTGAGCCTCTTTGGCTGTTGCTTGTGTTCTGCTTCATCTTATATAGGACCTCGCTTCTCTCTCTCTCTCTCTTATCTGGGCTTGGAGCTGTAGCAAGTTAACCTTTTTGAAATTAATCAATTTGCAATAAGTTAAATGTACCTACATGAATATTTCATGTAAGATGTGCTTTGATTTTTGTAAGTAAAATTTCTTTCTCTTGTTACCATTGGTGTCACAGTATCTTTGTAATTGGTTTGAACAGCCTTTTCCCCTTAACCATGAAACATGGGGAATCAGGGATACTTCAAAAAAGCTTCTGTGCTTCCAAGGCAAATAACCCAATACTTTCAAAAGGCAGACAAGCTCGCTGAGGATTATAGGGCAGGATGCAGTCAAGATGTGGTAGTCCTTATATAAGCAATACTGGAGATTGATGTCAGATGATGTGTTTGATAACACATGAAGCTGCCTTCTACTGAGTCAGATCCTTGGTTTATCCAGGTTAGTATTGTCAACTGTGACTGGCAGCGGCTCTCCAGGTTCTCATGAAGAGGTCTTTCACATCACCGTCTACCTGTTTCTTTTTACTAGAGATGCTGGGGATTGAACCAGGAACCTTTTACATGCAAAACAGATGCTTTGCTACTGAGCCACAGTCCCTCACAGGAGTCAATAGAAACTCCAGTAGGCTTCTATTACCTCATGTCTGGATTGACCTAATGAGAGGAAGGGACTGTATCTCAGTTCTTGCAGAACAAAATCCAAATCCAACCATAATTCCATTGCATGCTATTGTCAAAACCTTTAGCTTTCTTTCTTACAGCCTTCTTGGATATCATGGCATATTGAGATGGACCCATATGGCAGCTCTAATAGATATATATGTAACTGGGGGAAAAACACACACCATCAATCAATACCTATGCTTTTCTTATAACCTTTGCTCCCTTCACTCTGTATCATTCAGCTTGTCCTTGGAGAGTACATAAAAGACTTCTGAGGTCATCATTCAATGTTCTTCATATATGCAGGCACACACACAGTGAAAAGAGAGGCCTTTTTTCATCTAATAAAGTTCTAGAGCTCTTTCTTTTCTCCGATCAAGTGTACGAACAGAAATGTCATTAGATGCGCACCATGCTGTTTGATTTCTTTATGAGTCTTCTGAGGGTTTCACCTTGCTACTGACCTAATCGCTTGTCTGTTGCGCCTCACCTTTCTTCTTTTACAAAATCTTTAGTGTCTCCACTTTGAAAGGGAATACACACACACACAGAGGAAGAGGGGGCAAGGGAGGGAGAAGAAGAGGGGGGAATCGTTTGAACTGTTGGGTAACTGCCCACATTTGCATAAAGCCAACTAGCTTGCCAGCAGGGAAACACATTCTTTTTGGTTACTCAATAATGCCTTCAGAGATGACAGAATGGATGGGGGGCTAGAAACCTCCAAAGTACACCTACCTTTTACAACTAAGCTGCCGTTTGAGTTTTGATTTCCAAATACCATAAGTCAACTCAGCAAAAGTGTAGGTCATTTTCTGACCCCTTTCTCCCCCTTGATTAGTAACTATCACTGTATGCTCAAATACCAAAACTTTAAAAAGGTATATAAACATGATAGTTCTAACTATAACAAAACGGAACGAGACTTCTGGTTGGCACATAATTGTTTTGACCCTTGGCGTGACCCTTATTGGGTTAAATTCTTTCCATGGAGAAAGGAAGAAGTCTGCCTCTGGAGCAGAAGACTTTTGTTTGAGCCAAAGCATACTCTTCTATTAGTGTAGAGATGGTTTTGGAATGAGTAAATGGTGTGAGACCAGCCCATTGTGTATAGCAACAAGGGATAATCTGAATCAGCCATCCCATCAAAATTTGATTTACTTTAGATCTTTACACTCAGTTTTCACCCCAAAGTGACTTACAACATCATTGTCCTCTCCTCCTTTTCATCCACATAACAACCCTGTGAAGTAGACTAGGATGAAACAGTGACTGGTCCATGGGTACCATGGAAGAATAGGGATAAGACCCTAGCCCAGCCCTCTAAACACTATACCACCCAAGGCTATTGAACATAAGAAGAACCCTGCTGGATCAGACTAATGGTCCATCTAGTCTAGCATCCTGTCTCACACAGTAGCCAAATGGTTCCTCTGGATAGCCAGCAACAGGGCATAGAGGCTGAGGCCTTCCCCTGATGCTGTCTCCTTCACTGGGATTCAGAGGCTTAATGCCTCTAAATGTGGAGGTTCCTCTCACAATCAATACTCCCTCTAAGCTTGCAGTCTTGTGAGCAAAAAATCTACTTTGTGAGCTACTGACATTAAAGTTGTGAGCAAGTGATTTGGCTACTGCATAAGTTAGTTTGTTCTGGAGCCATCCTTCCTGAGCTAAGACAAAAATGTATGAGCTGGAGGCTTAGAGGGAACACTGGTCACAATGGCTCGTAGGCATTGATAGAGGTATCCTCCATGAATCTATCTAATCCCCTTTTAAAGCTGTTTATTCCTGTGGCCATCACTACGTCCTCTGCAGCAAATTCCACATTTTAATCACTCTCTGTGTAAAGTAGTATTTCCTTTTGGCTGTCACGAACCTACTGCCCATCGGCTTCATTGGATGCCCTCAAGTTCTAGTATTTTGGGAGAGGGCGAAAACTTTGTCAGCTATCTCCATGCCATGCATCATTTGATATGAATTGATATCAACCCAAGAAACCTACTTTTGAGTTAGGACCATTCTTTACTAATTTGTCTGAGAAGCAATATAAGCTCTCATGTGAGGTGATATCAAACAATGGTCATGCATGAGGGAATCATTCTTTAGTGTTAAAAACAGATATCCAGGAATCTTGTTCACTGTTGCCTTTTCTATATAAAACCAATGGTAATCTCCTATCATCATACATAGCATAAGTGCGGGCACTATGGAGGCCCTGAAAAAGCTTAAAAAATAAACTACAAAGGCTAGACTGATAGAAGTGACGTTCTCTTGGTGGAACATTGATGCACTAGAGTATGATGTTATTGTTCCCCATGGATGGGATTTATTTTCAAGAGAACAAAATAGGCCTGCTATCTAAAATGCAGGAGGGACCATCTGCCTTGTACAGATGGCTATTATTCTGCTAGGCCATTTCCCCTCTGCCTTCTGGGAGAAAGAATGCACATATGTCTCACCAACTTTACATGAAATACCTTTTGTTCTTTGATATAACATTTTACAAAAAAAAATTGCTTCAGACAAAAGTATTCCTCCATGCTTTATCCCATTAATTGATATGTGCCATTTAACAAATTTGCCTACAAGACACAAACTATATATATATATATATGGGTTCATTGGTACAGCATTGGTTCTAAGAAACTACATACTATTTCATTTCCAGGCATACACAAATTTCTAAGAGGAGGAGATTGGATTTATACCCCGCCATTCACTCGGCGTTTCAGAACAGTTTCAGAACAGTTTACAATCTCCTTTCCCTTCCTCTCCGCAGAACAGACACCCTGTGAGGTAGGTGGGGCTGAGAGCGCTCTTTTGAGGACTGCCCTTGAGAGAACAGCTCTGAGAGAACTTGTGACTCACCCAAGGTCACACCAGCAGCTGCATGTGGAGGAGTGTGGAATCAAACCTAGCTCTCCCAGATTAGATTCCATGTTCTTAACCAATACACCAAACTGGCTCTCTATTTTTTTCTAATTTCTAGTTCTATAAACATACTAATCATAAGTATATATTTTAAATTTTATACATAGTTAGGAAGACCATGTCCATTCTGCTTGCTTTCTCTGGCACCTTTCCTATTTGTTATTTATTTGTTTATTTAATGGGATTTTAATGCCTTTTCCATGTCATGTTGTGCTATTTCTACATTAGATGCTATTTACATGCAATGGACATTAAAAGAGGCATTGATTTTAATGGCACTATTGATATTGAATTTGGTTAATATGGTTTGAGGAAACAGGAAGGCTGTCATTACATACCAGCAAAGGAGAAACAATATATCCTCCATGAATCTATCTAATCCCCTTTTAAAGCTGTTTATTCCTGTGGCCATCACTACGTCCTCTGCAGCAAATTCCACATTTTAATCACTCTCTGTGTAAAGTAGTATTTCCTTTTGGCTGTCACGAACCTACTGCCCATCGGCTTCATTGGATGCCCTCAAGTTCTAGTATTTTGGGAGAGGGAGAAAGCTTTGTCAGCTATCTCCATGGCATGCATAATTTGATATGAATTGATATCAACCCAAGTAACCTACTTTTGAGTTGGGACCATTCTTTACTAATTTGTCTGAGAAGCAATATAAGCTCTCATGTGAGGTGATATCAAACAATGGTCATGCATGAGGGAATCATTCTTTAGTGTTAAAAACAGATATCCAGGAATCTTGTTCACTGTTGCCTTTTCTATATAAAACCAATGGTAATCTCCTATCATCATACAGAGCATAAGTGTGGGAACTATGGAGGCCCTGAAAAAGCTTAAAAAATAAACTACAAAGGCTAGACTGATAGAAGTGATGTTCTCTTGGTGGAACATTGATGCACTAGAGTATGATGTTATTGTTCCCCATGGATGGGATTTATTTTCAAGAGAACAAAATAGGCCTGCTATCTGAAATGCAGGAGGGACCATCTGCCTTGTACAGATGGCTATTATTCTGCTAGGCCATTTCCCCTCTGCCTTCTGGGAGAAAGAATGCACATATGTCTCACCAACTTTACATGAAATACCTTTTGTTCTTTGATATAACATTTTACAAAAAAAAATTGCTTCAGACAAAAGTATTCCTCCATGCTTTATCCCATTAATTGATATGTGCCATTTAACAAATTTGCCTACAAGACACAAACTATATATATATATATATGGGTTCATTGGTACAGCATTGGTTCTAAGAAACTACATACTATTTTATTTCCAGGCATATACAAATTTCTAGGAGGAGGAGATTGGATTTATAACCCGCCATTCACTCGGAGTTTCAGAACAGTTTCAGAACAGTTTACAATCTCCTTTCCCTTCCTCTCCGCAGAACAGACACCCTGTGAGGTAGGTGGGGCTGAGAGCGCTCTTTTGAGGACTGCCCTTGAGAGAACAGCTCTGAGAGAACTTGTGACTCACCCAAGGTCACACCAGCAGCTGCATGTGGAGGAGTGTGGAATCAAACCTAGCTCTCCCAGATTAGATTCCATGTTCTTAACCAATACACCAAACTGGCTCTCTATTTTTTTCTAATTTCTAGTTCTATAAACATACTAATCATAAGTATATATTTTAAATTTTATACATAGTTAGGAAGACCATGTCCATTCTGCTTGCTTTCTCTGGCACCTTTCCTATTTGTTATTTATTTGTTTATTTAATGGGATTTTAATGCCTTTTCCATGTCATGTTGTGCTATTTCTACATTAGATGCTATTTACATGCAATGGACATTAAAAGAGGCATTGATTTTAATGGCACTATTGATATTGAATTTGGTTAATATGGTTTGAGGAAACAGGAAGGCTGTCATTACATACCAGCAAAGGAGAAACAATATAGAAAACTGAAGAAGAAGAGAAGAAGAAGAGATTGGATTTATACCCCGCCCTTCATTACCCAAGAAGAGATTGGATTTATACCCCGCCCTTCACTACCCAAAGGAGTCTCAGAGCGGCTTACAAACCCCTTTCCGTTCCCCTCCCCTCAACAGACACCCTGTGAGGTAGGTGGGGCTGAGAGAGCTCTGACAGAAACTGCTCTTTTTCAAGAACAGCTGTGCCAGAACTATGGCTTGCCCAAAGTCATCCAGCAGGTGCATGTGGAGGAGGGGGGAATCAAACCCGGTTCTCCCAGATTAGAGTCCTCGCACTTAACCACTACACCAAACTGGCTCCCATTTGAATCAAGGTATAGTTATCAAGAAACCCAGTATTGTTTGTATGTATGTATTTCAAGCCAGTGTAATTTACAGAGTGCCTCCAGATACATCCACATACAAATAGAGATATGCAGCGAGATAGTTAGTAATTGTGATCTGATCCAGATGCAGTAAATTCCCCAAATACATTCTTATTTCCAACATTTAGGAACAGACAGGTGGCTTCAGATCTGATAGTTGTTCAGGTACCTTGATATCTAATTTCATTTTCCTGAGAAACATGAAACAGTGACTCAACAGAAGTGTAAGTGACATAGACATATCCAACCAGCACCATTAGCCCAAATTGCCCCCATAGCCGGAATAACAAGACAGACAAAAATATTGGGTACTAACAGGCCACTTTATTAACTACAACAAAGCATAATGGCAAAAAAATTGTAAGGGATACTCAGAATGCGGCATGGTGAGGCTAGGGGTCAAGAGACCCTTCCCTCGCCATAATGATCTAGGGCGTGCCACCCAGCCCCGGCGGCAAGGCAAATGAAATGCTTTACCTCTGGCCAGCACGGCCAGGGTAGTTGCCAGGGATAACCACCCCTGAGCCACAGGGCTAAAGGGGAGGCAAGTCCCGGGCAAACCCTTAGGCGGTCTGTTTTCCCCGCCCCGGGCCACAGGGCCCAAAGACTGTACCGACAAGACCCCTATTTCCAAACAGGTTATAAGCCGGTGCTCACCGTGCCGCAATCTGTTTGGAATAACAACCTGCCAACTAAAGTGACCACCTATTTAAACTCAACCACACCCGTGAATTGCCTTCACTGCAGCTACAGTCCAAAGTAGGCAATTAGGAAGAGGTGAAAAATTCCTCCTTGGCCCCCTAATGGGCGACCAGCTGACGCCTGAACTGTAAACTGAGCGGGAGGCTGGGCCGAGCACAGCGCAGCAAATGAAGGAGGGAGGCGAGGGCCGGCTCAGGAAACCTCCGCTCAGGGCCGGCTCACCCACTAGGCGAACTAGGCCGTCTCCCCGCCCGCCGCCACCACCTTTCTCGGTCTCTGAAAGAGGCCCACACACACACACCGCCCGCTTTCCTCCCTCCCCCCCGCCGCCACCGCTTTTCTCGGCCTCTCTTGCTGGCCAGCGGCAGCGGCCGATGGGCGGGAGTGGCCAAGACGGAGGAGGCAAGAGGGAGGAGGGCCGGGGATGCGCAGACACAGACCCCCCCACACCGCCCGCTTTCCTCCTCCCCCCCGCTGCCGAGACAATGTCTCCAGGTCCCGC
>NW_015163637.1:214473-241362 GCF_001447785.1 Gekko japonicus | reverse complement strand
AATCAGTGATGAGGAAGGCTCATAACTATCTCTTCTTCTCCAAGAAAACGTCTGATGCAAGCTCTGATGACCCTCAACATTTAGTTCATATATTAGCACTGAGCTGCCACATCTTGTCCCAAATGCAAATTGCCACTATCAGCCCAGGATGCAAAACATACTTACAGATGGAATGGCAGACGAGATGAATTGATCGTGGCATCCTTGGGTATGCATGTCTCCTTCCCCATCTGCCACTCTTCATGCACAGCTTGATTCTATCAGCCCAGGATGCAAAACATACTTACAGATGGAATGGCAGACGAGATGAATTGATCGTGGCATCCTTGGGTATGCATGTCTCCTTCCCCATCTGCCACTCTTCATGCACAGCTTGATAAGAAGTGCTGCTGTGGTAGCTAACCATTGTCTTTTGACATGATGTCCAAATGCCTATCTATTTTTTTAAATCCCCCCTACAAATCCAAATTGCAAACACTGGTTTTATCCTGGTTTAGTATCCTAATTTTGGGGGGAAGAACACATTGCATAATTTGGGACTGGGATGTGACAGCAGGTTATGGTTTGCTACTACTGTTTACTTGTAATTATTGTGGCAACACAATCTAAGAAGGTTATTTGTGGACCATAGGTTGATTTTATATCTACTGGGCTAGTGATTGCACTAAAAAGATTGTATGCGCATATTCACTTTGTGCCTGGGTATGTTTTTACTGAACAATTTCCTTTATGGTCCTAATTGAAATTATATTTTGTATACATTTTTGATTGTGTTTTATGAGTGTAACTATTTACCATCTAGCCACACTTGTATGACCTCTGAGGAAGGCCGATCCGGCCGAAACGCGTCAGGTCATTTTTTTAGCCCTGGTTATGATTATGGTTTATGTATATTGTCTATAATTGGGCCCCTATATATGTTTTAACTTGATATTATTAATAAATACATGTACTTCTTTTTATGAATGGGTTTTAATTTTGGCCCTCTTTTCTACTAAACCTTTGTTTGGTTTTGGATCTCTTTGTTAGGTTTAGTTTTCTTTCCCTTTTTTGTCCCTGCTTGCTACCGGGTTAGAAATAGCGATGGCTACTAGCACTGGCTACTCTTACACCAACTGGATCCAGAGAAAGGGAAATTAGCTTTAAAAATGGTTCCAGAAAGGAATAATGCAAGACCTTGTAAGTCGGTGTATACCAGGGTGGATCTCAATGGGGATACTCAAAAATAAAACTAGGAAGAAAGAGGGTATGAGAGAGTGATTGTCTTTCCACCATTCTCTATGGAAATTAGAGAAATACATGGAGGATTGGCCATTATCACTAAATGGCATCGGAGGGGGGGGCTTTTGCTTCTTTGCTGAACCTTCCAGTGAATCATGTGGCTACTATGGAAATTATGATGCTGGAGTAAAGATGCCACAAACTTCACATTGATCATGTTTGCCAGGCAAAGATATCATGTTCAGCAGCTGTGATCAATCATGACCCAAGCCTCGGATATACTTTATTCATTTACAATATGGATATCCCTCCTTTCTGCCTTCATCAGGGCCAGCAATGTGGCTAACAGATTTAAAACGTACATAATAAAAATATGTCTTAAAAACAATTAAAACCAAACAAATCATTAAAACAATTATCCTTATACTAATAGCGAAAGGCGCCCCCTGCGTGTGGATATCTAAATCCACGCACTGGGGGCACCTGGGGGGCAGGGAGATTTCTGTGCACACGTGGTCAGGCTTACCTGTTGCTACTTCCTCCTCCTCCACGCGGAGCTCCCCCCCCCCGTGAGTATCGCGGGTCCCACCTCTTGTAACCAAACTAAAATACACATACAAAACCATGAATTAAAACACTGGCCAGGATGGAGGGTTCACTGGTGGAATGCCAGATGGTGGAAGATGTCATCAGAAAGGGACAGGAGAGTTTCTCTGGGTACAGAGTTCCAAGGTTTTGGTGCCATGACTGAGAAGGCCATCTCCCTAGTTGACACCTGCCCAAAGCAAGCCTTCAGAAAATGACTGACTGATTCCACAAAAGCAGCTGCTCTGCCCTCAGTCTCCCGTTTCCCCTGGTTGCAGTGCTCAATTTCACACTATTTGCTGTGCAGCTGCATTTTGACCCACATCTCCCCCCAATTTCCTTGCATCTTCTTGATCCTAAAAAATAAGGATCAAGAAGATGTGGGGAAAATCAGGGGGAGATGTGGGTCAAAATGCAGCTGCGCAGCAAATAGTGGGAAATTGAGCACTGCAACTGGGGGAAATGGGAAACCAAGGGCGGAATAACTGCTTTTGCGGAATCGGCCTGTAGCAGCCAAGCTCTCATCTGAGTCAAATAGCTTTGCAGCTGCACAGTAACTGTGAGGGTGGAGTTTCATTACTTTGCCTTTGGGGTTCTTTTGCATCTGTTCAGTAAATGAGATGATTCTATCCAAGATCATGGAAAGCTGGATCAGGTAATGGTATGACAGGAACTCCCCTATGCCTTCCATAGGCTGTGCAAATATCTCTCTCAATAAAACAGTCTTAAATTAACACCAAATGGGAATACTTTTTTCCCCCTCAAAAAAATAACTGGCTGACATAGATCTGCTCACTATTTATTTATACTATTAGCTGCTGAGTGGCGTACAGTGATAACAGGTCTATAGGGGTGGAAGGAAACTAAACTCTCATTAAGCACATGGTGTGAAATACTGCTGATTGCAGCATACTGCATTGTACTGTAGTGTTTGAATATGCAAGAAATAACTGGATGAACAGACTCAAGCTTCTAGCAGACAGCTGAACTGAATAATGAAAAATTGGCTACTCTGTTACACAAACTGGATCCAGAGAAAGGGAAATTAGCTTTAAAAATGGTTCCAGAAAGGAATAATGCAAGACCATGGGCAAGATAATGCGGGGGGGAGGTGTGGCTGTTCGCCCCGGAGCAAAATATAGTGCTATAGCCTGATCACACAGTCCCCTGAGTCTCCGTGCTTCAGCTGTTAGCTGACGATCACACGGCAATGCTGCAGCGTGGCAAAGTAGTGGTGCGGCGTGATCACACAAGCTTTTCACGTTTGTGTGCATGCGCAGTTCCACGGAGCAGCACTGCTTTCAATTTTGTGTTTGTGTGCAGGCGCTTACCAAAAACATCCGGTTTGCGATGGGACGTGGATGGGCGCCGGATGCCACGGGATACTAGCGCTCCCACGATCAGACGCCTGTGCCGCACATTTTCCAGATACTACTGCACTTTCCTTGGTACTTTTTAACTCTGCATCTTCGGTGGGATGCCAGGGGTGCACTACGCTTCCCAGATGTTGTGGTGTGATCGTACCCCAAAAATCCGCTCGACATTCGTGCCTTTCACTTGGCAAATTCTCCCTGTGACCAGGGCCCTTGTGAGTCTGTGTATACCAAAGTGGATCTCAGTGGGGATACTGGGAAAAAAATAACTAGGAAGAAAGAGGATATGAGAGAATGAATGTCTTTCCACCATTAAAGTGTCCACGTTCCTTCAACTATATACTAAATAAAAATGTGGAGAACCTACATGGAGCACATGAGAACCAAGTCCTTAAGCAATCATACACATGTGCACACACACACACATATACACAAACCAGCAAGAGGGCACACTTATAAAAAGGAAAAGGAGGAAACTGGGAAGTTTTAGGGAAGGGACATACAACCTGAAATCCTGGGCTTGAGGTCTGGGGAGGTCCAAGGAGCAAAGCAGGTGGGGGGGGGAGCCTGCAATACAGTTACGGGGTGGTCAGGTAGTGGGCAAACCTGGCACATGTTCCACTCACCTGGGGTGGTCTTTTTATGGGAAAGGGTCCCATAGCTGGACATGGGAACCCACTTTCCCAGTCACATGATTGGTCCAAGACAAAAAGTTTGAATCTCATTGGCTGGTTAAAGTTAACTGCTGTCAAACTTTGGTGGGAAAAATACCTTGATTAGGTTATTGTGAGTGAAATCTATACGGGCACAAAGAGCCTGGTTGAGGCAAAATGATCAGCATACTTTAAGCTGAAGTAAGCCAATCTGCATTGACACCAAAAAAATAGCTCCAGAAACAGGATAGAGTATAAAGTAATGACTTGAGTGCCCTTCTTGATTGAGTAAAAGAAAAAGAAAAAAAGAGGAACTGGACATTGGTTAATGAAATGGCAACTTTCTTGGGCTGGGCAGGCAACTCTGGGATATGCCAGATGTTCCACTGTTGAAAAGTCTTCTGTTATTGAGAATGACGTCATTATTATTGGGAACCCTGAGTAGGGGGAGATTGCACTTATCCAGTTTGTAATGCCAGCACACCCTCCCTCTTTCCTGGGCATTCATGGCTGTACCCAGGTGCCTTTATGAGACTCCTTAAGTCCCAGATCTCCTGGCACTTAGGCTCCAAAAGGGGATGCCTATTAAAACAACTAAGTTCAAAATAAGAGGGGGATCCCACTGACCAAGGAGGTCTCAGCTGGAGGAGGGGTGGAGTCTTTACACTCCCTGCAAACAGAAGGTGAACTGAACTGGTGGCTGTTCAAGAATCCCAGTGCTGGAGAACAGAGGCCATTGGTCTGATCCAGGAAGTTCCTGCTTAAGTTCTTACATCTTAATGATCAGGTCACAAATGCTGGAATAGCAACAGGAGGCGATTGGCACATGCCTCATGAAAACCAGGATTGTTGACATCATATCATGCTTTGTTCTTACATATGAAACATGCACCATTTCCTCTTGCAACTAGATCTGTCTTCACCTCATGCCTTCCTGGAGTGAAAAGCATTTTCTGCCTAGATTGCTTTCTCTCTAAGTGCTGACCATTGAGCCTTCTTATACCTATCAAGAGATGGTTGGGTGGAAAGTAGTAAATAGCATCATTTAACCCCATGGAGGTAAATAATTCATAATCACAGAAGACTTCCTGGGGGCCCTGTTTTGGAAATCTTTGTTTTAGTCCCCTTGCATGATTTCTACCTTCTCATAACGTGCCACCTTGTATACCTATTTTCTTAGGCATATATACCAATCTCTCTAAAGGGGGGAAAGGCATCTGTTTTCTAGATGAAAAACACTCCTCATGTCCTTTGGAATTGGCTTGTTGAGTCTGAGTATCCTTGGAGAATGCGCAAGAACAACCACCCTAATCCTGCCAAAACTAGTTATGACCCAAATATTCAAAGACAAGGCCTAATTAATCTAAGCCCTTTTCCTTCCCAGACATTGCAAACAGGGATGGGCACAAACCACATTTTTGCGGTTCTGTTTCTGTTTTGTAACTGAACCATGAACTGAACCACAGACCCAGGTGAACCAGGAGGTTAGTTCATTAACTGATCCAGTTTATATGGGTCTGTGAGCCATTTAAAGTTTAAACCCCTACTTTCTGCTCCCTGTGAAAAGCTGCAGGGAGCAGAAAGGAAGGGTTTAAATGGCTCTGAATCATTTCACCCCCAGCTTTCTGCTTGCCATGGCTTTTGGTGATGAGCAAAAAGGAGGGGTGAAATAGCTGTGAGGCATTTCACTCCCTACTTTCTGCTGACTGCAGCTTTTCCCAGCCAGCAGAACTTTAGTTTGTGAGCCAGTTCATGCCCATCCCTAATCACAAAGCAGGTGAAAATGACACCCTCCATTGCCAATCAGTGGAACTCCCAAAATTCCCTCCTTGTCTAGTCCTCTGTGTGTGAGAGAGACAGACAGACAAGAAAAGACATAGAGAAGCTTTAAGGTTTATCGGAGCACTTTAAAATGCATTCTTGCTAAAATAAATACCTCTATTTGATTTATACCTCTCTCTCAAATATCACCTGCTATAATGTTTTTCAGACATACATTTAAAGCAATTTACTCTTCAGAGAGATTCACTGTATTCAGTATATTCCATAATATGTCCCATCTTTTCACTTGAATTAGGAATGTGCAGAACTCCTTGGGGAAGTTCTCTTCCCTTTACAACTCTTTTTGTTTCCTTCAACAGTCTTCCTCTCTTTTCTCAAACAAACGCCACCAAATTCTCCTCCAGTTTTCAAGAGAAATTTGAATACAAGAAACTGACTTATACTGAGTCAGGCTATTGGTTTATCAAGGTCAGTACAGCCTCCTCTGACTGGCAGCAGCTCTCCAAGATCTCAGGTAGCAATCTTTCATATGCCCTGTTACTTGGGCCCTTTTAAATGGAGATGCTGGAGTGTGACATGGGACCTTTACGTGCTCTATCACTGAGATGCTGTATCACTGAGCCACAGACCCTTCAGAAGAAGAAGGAAGAGAAAAAGGTGAAGAAAAAGAAGAGGAAATTGGATTTATACCCCTCCCTTCACTCAGAGCAGCTTACAATCTCCTTTCCCTTCCCCTCCCCACAACAGACACCCTGTGAGGTAGGTGGTGATGAGAGAGCTCTTTCAAGGACTGCTATTGAGAGAACAGCTCTGCAAGAACTTGTGACTGATCTAAGGTCACACCAGCAGCTGCACATGGAAGAGTGGGGAATCAAATCCGGTTCTCCCAGATTAGAGCCTGTGCTCTTAACCACTACAACCAAAGTGGCTCTCTGTAACTACTTCAGTCATGAAGTGTGCCCATTTTGGCCACTGCATGGAAAGATTCTTCACCAGCCTCGACAGGACATCCAGTGGCAGTGAGAGGCAGATGATATCCACAAACTGCATGATTACTTTCCATGGGGAGATAGGGACAGAAACATGCAGAACCTCCCCTCAGCCATCAAAGACTTTCTCTTACTGAATTTATTGTGTGCATGTGTGTGTTTTTGCCCTCTCCACAATTCCATGAAACCAGCTGGAATTTTTAAATTTGACTAAGAACTTCACTTGAGCCAAAATTCAGCAACAACCCTAGAAATAAATCAATGCAAAACTTTGCTGTCCCCCCCCCTAAATCCCATTATGCAGCAAATCATTTTTTTTCTTGGTTGTGCAAACAAACCTACAGGCTGAGTCAGCTTCAAACGTAATTGCCTTGCAGCCAGGGCGTGTGTAAAAATCTCCCACCTAGCACCCTCCTAATCCATAGCGCTCACTATTCAGGACTCAAATGCATTCGAATGCAGGAGGCCTCCCTGCATTTTCAGAATGGTTGCCCTTCTCTGACTTTCCCTTGCATGCCATTTACCTCTGGCATAGCTAAGAGCAGTATGATCCCTGCGAGAAATGTCTGTGCTGAATAAAAATGTGCTATGTTCCAATCAAAAATGCTTCCACTTGGAGATTTTTTTCTGCTCTGTAGAGAGAAAGAGAAACGATCACCAGAGTTTAGAAACACAACTCTGGTGATTACAGTTATGTCATGGAAGGACAGACGATACGCAGAAGCAGAGGAGGAGTCTGATTTACATCTGCTGTGGGAGCTGGAAAGGATGCTATTCAAGAAGGGGGGATTTACCCCTCTCCATTTCTAACTATTTGTGACTATTCCGTTGTATTTGTATTTCATTTTTTATAGGAATCAGCCAAAATTAGCATCCAAAGTGACTCATGTGTAGTGAAGCTGGAAAATGCATGCCTTGTCCTATTTGCAGAAAATGGTGACTGCGTATATCGGGTGAATCTGTGATTAGTAGGGTCCTTCCTAATTCCCCCTCTGTAAAGTTGGAGCACCAAAACTGTAACAACTGAACAGGGTTTATGTGGAGTGGGTAATTCATGTGCTGAATTAGTTCAAGTGGCAGAGCACTCGTTTAGCATGTGAAAGGGAGTAGGATCCATGCCTGCATTCTTCAGTGCTTGGAGGAGGGGATGTGGCTAAGTGGTCAAACATCTGCTCGGCATGCAAAAGGTCCCAGGTTCAATCCCCAGGATCTACAGTTTGAAGAGGATCAGGTAGAAGGTGATGAGAAATATCTATGCCTGAGACTCTTCTGGGCCAATCAGGATGGACAGTACTGACCTTGATAGACCAAAGGCCTGACTTGATATAAGGCAGCATCATATAGTCGGTTGATATAACTGATACACAACATATGAAAGAAGACCGGACTCAGGTGCAACATGTAAAGCATCTCAGAGGATCTTCCTGAGATGAAGGATGGACATAATTACTGCCTGCCCACCATTTCAGTGTCTCTCTGTGGGGGGGGGGAGTATTTTTTTCCCCTAAACCTATCCAAGCTTGTATTTGAAAGAGCAAGATCTTTCACTAATTGCAAAGCAGAAGTAATCAGGTTATTAGAATTATTATTCAATATTGTGGGAGAGTGGGAGCCCATTCTGATTATTCATAGATCTATTAATCAAGTAACTATGAATGGCTATGACAATGCTGTTGAGCTCTAGCCAGGACTATTTTTTTTTTCATGTTCGCTCCAATTATTCCTCTTTTCATATAGATGACGTGTAGTTTTGTCACCCACACTGCATTATGTTCTTCCTATCTGTTGATTAGATTCTTGAATTTGAAAATTAGAAGAGTAGATATGATTTCATTGTTTAAGTATTCTATGGAAAGCTGAGGGTGGGTGTCGAGATTTCCCCTGCAGTTGGATAGGAACATGCATTTTTGTAGCTGTGTTTAGGCATACTGTAAAAATGCATGCACACATTGAAGATGCATGAAAGATTTGGAGGGGAGCATTTAGACACATTGTACCTAAATGATTTAACCCAAAAGGCTGGCATGTTGAAGAAGAAGAGGAAGAAGAAGAGAATGGATTTATACTCCGCCCTTCACTCGGAGTCTCAGAACAGCTTGCAAACTTCTTTCTCTTCCCCTCCCCACAACAGACACCCTGTGAGGTAGGCAGGACTGAGAGAGCTCTTTCCAGAACTGTCCTTGAGAGAACAGCTCTGACAGAACTATGGCTTGCCCAAGGTCATCCAGCAGCTGCAGGTGGAGGAGTGGGGAATCAAACCTGGTTCTCCCAGATTAGAGTTCACACAGTTAACCACTACACCAAACTGGCTCTAGTCCACAAAGAGGGTTTATTTATTTATTCTATTGTTATTGTGCCCTTTGTGTGAGGAGCTCAGGGCAGTGTGTGTGGTCTTCTTTCTCATTGTTCCCTCACAATGATTGTCTGAATTCAACCCAATAAACTGGTGTTTTCTCTCACTAGTGCCCTGACTTGGATGGGCCAGGTCTCATCAGAACTTGGAAGCTAAGGAGGGTCATCCCTGCTAAGTACTTGGATGGCAGACCATCAAGGAAGTCTAGGGCTGCGACATGGAAGGCAGTGACAAACCACCTCTGAATGTCTCTTGCCCTGAAAACCCTATGGGGTCACTACAAGTCAGCTGTGATTTGGCGGCACTTTCCACCAATACTTCTCACTATATATTTGTAGGACCTGGCCACTGACCCTTCTTATTCCCTATCTTGTTTCCTTTCCAGCCCAGTTATTTCCTTCAGTCCCACCATACTACCAATGCAGATTAGTTTATATGAGAAGGTTGAAGTGAACTAACTACAAAGGCAACCACCACCACTGCCTCCCAGTAATTACTACGAATGAGAGGATTCTCCCTCCAGATCTCTCTCTCTCTCTCTCTCTCTCTCTCTCTCTGCCACACACATCAAACAAACATACGTGCACGTCTTGCAGTGGTTAACAGTTAACTTTAATTTTAGTTGCTTTAGCTGACCCCAGTCTTACAATACTTTTCCAAGAGTGTTGATGCATGAGAATCATTTGCAGTTGTCATGGACTATACCATGAATGATAGATCCCTGAGAGGGAGCAAAAGTTTCCATCATAACAAATAAATATTTTAATTATATAAGAAAGAAACACGAAGCAAGCATTTGTAAGGCACCAGCTCTAGCATTAATTAGGATAAACATGGAACACTTGACAATAATGTAATGAGAAAGAAAACAACAAGCCAAAAGGTATTGTGGACTAAAATGCCAAGACATGATACTTCGCAGGACGACAGTTGTCACAACAATACAATCATGTGTGCTTAATGCATCGCAGCTATAATTACATTGTGTTAAAGGGGCACATATGTTTAACACATTCAAATTGTGCCACATTTTAGTGACGAGGCGGCTAGTAATAGAGAGTGACAAAACAGAGGCCTCCTAAAGACAACTGTCTGACACAGGGACAAAAGAATGCAAGTGGAATCTTTGTGCTCATAGCCAGAATAAAGACATGAGACATCAAAAGTATGGGTGGAACTAGGGTTTTATTTATAGATCATTTGACTTACAAAAGTACCCCCATATTATCCCATTTTAGTGTGGGGTTGCTACTAACAAGCAACCTGTCATGGCTGCCATCATTGTGGGCAGGGGTCGTTTCGTAGAAAAAGAGCTAGGGGAACTCATTAGCATAACTCATTAGCATATGCCACACCCCCTGACATCACCGGAAGTGTGTCATAAGGCCACACACCCCGCCCCCAACGGTTCCGGCCGCCGCCGCCGGCCTTGCAGCTCCACTGTTGAGCCCCATGAGGGGCCCGGCGGTGGACCTGCAAGGCCAGCGGGAGTGCAAGGAAGCCCCGCGAAGGCCCTCCCTGGCCCCAGGCAGGCAGGGGTGGGGAGAGGCAGGGAGGAAGCAGCTTACCCTCCCTCTTCTCCTGCCTCCTCCTGGCTGAATGAAGGCTGGAAGCGGGGCATCCGGAAGCAGGGAGCGGGGCTTCATCATGTGTCCCACCCCCCTGTACCTCACCCGAGGGAACTGCGATCCCCCGCAATCCCCCCCGAAATGACCTCTGATTGTGGGTGAATCCACCCTGGCTCCAGACTTGGCCAGTTATCAATGACATTGTTCATCCTAACATGCACATAGAATAGTGACAGGTGTTAAGCCTCATCCTCCCCCCCATGTGTCGCTCAAGCCAGTTAGCGCTGTGTTGATACTGCTCTGCACTAAGGACATCTAGTTGACCCAGTCACACATCCCAGTGCCTTGGGAATAGCCCTTAATCCCTGAATGCCTCCAACAATTAGCCATACTAGGGCTTAACGACTCATGCTGTTCTTGCCACCCTAGTCATACAGCCTTATCAGTCCCAGAGCATCATGACTTTGTTAGCCACCAACTCCTTCAACAATGTGGCTCAGGCAAAAATGACCCTTTCCCAAGATAATTTGAAGGGTTCCCCAAATATTCTTGCTCAGCCTCTCACAACGACCAGTTAATGTCACTAGTGATGGGCACAAATTGGCTCATGAGCCAAAATTCAGCATGTTTGGAGCTTGGGAACTAATGTTCGGGGAAGGCACCTTCCCCGAACATTTACCGGACTTTGCCAGTTCGGTTCAGCTGTTCTGGTTCAGCCATTTAAACCTAACAGTGGAGCTGTGAGGGGTCCACCATTTAATTCTTCCCAGGCAATTCCTGCCCCCTTTCTCCTGGCCATGGTGAGCCATGGCCAGGCAAAATGAGGAAAGGAATCCTTTCCCAGGTGATCCCCCCTTTCTCCTGGCCCCAGCAAGTTACTTTCAGGGTGGTCCCTGCCCCCTTTTTCCCAGCCACAGCTTGCTGGAAAGGTAGGACCAGCTTAAATAACTGTTTCAACTCCTTTCTTCCAATTGGCTGGACCACATGAGTGAATTTGATTGTCAGGATAGACAAAAGGAAATACTACTTTACACAAAGAGTGATTAAAATGTGGGATTTGCTGCCTGAGGATGTAGTGAGGGCCACAGGAATAAACAGCTCTAAAAGAGCATTAGATAGATTCCTGGAGGATAAGTCTATCAATGGCTACTAACTGTGGTGACTGAGGAAAACCTCCACATTCAGAGGCACTAATCCTGTGGGTCCTGGTGGAAGGAGGCAACATTGGGGAAGGCCTCAGCCTCTGTGCCCTGGTTGGCCACTGTGTGAGACAGGATGCTGGACTAGATGGACTATTTGTCATATGCAGCAAGGCTCTTCTTATGTTCTTATTTCAAACCATAAGTTGCTCCCAACACATTGGCCCACATTTGCTTTTCACAAAAATTGTAAGTAGTGGGTTTTTGAGGCAAGAGATGAATTGAAGTGGTTTGCCATTGCCTGCCTTTGGCCCTGTTCATATGAGGCGTTTTGGGCCAGGAGTGGGCCGGATTGGAAGCGCAGCAAACGGGCGTGATCCCACGTCAACATCTGGCTGGCGTTGCGCTCCCGTCTCCGATCCGGCCCTTCCCCCAATGAATCGCTTCAAAACTGAACCACCTACCTAGGTGGTTCATCCATTTGGTCCGTATCATCGCTGGCCGTGGGATCGGCAGCGCGTCTTGCCGCCGGCGCATCCCCGGCCCCCAGCCGAACTGCGCATGCGTGAGCATACGCAGTTCGGCAGCCTCCCCCTCCCGAGCGTCCCTACCTCCCCGGCATCTGATCGTGCCGGGGAGCAACGGCGCACGATGCACGGGATCCATGGGATCCCGCCCGCACGTCTCTTTTTTGGTGCGGCTCTATTTAGCCACGCTTTGCTGCGTGTTTTCTCTGCCATGTGGCAGGGGCCTTTGTGTAGCAAACCTGGATGTCCTCAGTGGTCTCCCTGCTTAGCTTCCAAGAACTAATGAGGTCAGGCTATCCTGGGCCCACCAGGTGGGGGGAAAGGATAAGTATATACCTTAAAAAAAATACTAAGTGAACAGGTCCAAACCATTTACCACATCAGAGTGAATTCTAGTTTTCATTTGCTCTGAATGCCAGCATTCACTTAATAGATTCATAAGGCATGTGGTACAAAAGGGATACAGTGAGTTTCTCATAGCAAAAAGAGAAATGTGACTCAAATGATTCTCCCTAGCCTTGGAAGAGCCATAAATATTAAGAAGATGATGGTCATGGAAGAGGCAAGATGGCCGCAGTCTGTGCAATCCCAAAGAGGACTGGAAAGAATTTGAGGGAAAGGGGAGGGTAATCTTTGCTGAATGGCCGCAAGGAAACTATACTCTGGAAAGACAGAAGAAAAAGGATTAGATTTTGCAGTCTCTTTCCCCCCCCCCCCCATTGGTTTCACTTGTAAGTACCCTATTAGTCAAGGTGATGAAGATATCATCAATTAGATTACAGAAACAGTATAAATATTTGATCCAGTTCATTTTCCCTAAACTCTATCACACTGAAGTACCTTACAGGTTGCCCATTTATTACAATGCAATCAAACTGAAATCAATGGGTCTTAAGCACACTTAAGTTAACCGTCAGTTTGCGGCTATTTTTTTTTCCCAGGGAAAAGAAATATTATTTTTTAGCGCTCCGGTGAAAATTCTCCAGGTTTATTTTGAGTGTGTACTTACTGATTGTAGGATCAGACCGATATAAGTTGTTCTGCTCCATATTTGCTCCAGTTTTGTTTCGACACATTTTTCAATTCATATCTTTCTCATAATCCCCTTCAAATGTATGTAACCTTTGTTGTGCAGATGTGTGCATGATGCACATTTAGCTACATGTTCTACCCCACATGCTATTCAACATCTACATGAAACTGCTGAGTGGGGTCATCCGGAGTTTTGGAGTGCGTTGCCATCAGTATGCTGATGACACACAGCTCTATTTCTCCTGTTCATAGTCGGAAGGTGAGGCTAGGAGGGAAAGCTGAGGGACTTGGGAATGTTCAGTCTGAAAAAGAGGAGGTTGAGGGGGGACATGATTGCTCTAAGTATTTGAAGGGCTGTCACTTAGAGGAGGGTAGGGAGCGGTTCCTGTTGGCAGCAGAGGATAGGACTCGCAATAATGGGTTTAAATTAATGGCAGGACGGTACTGGCTGGACCTTAGGGGAAACTTTTTCTACAGTAAGAGTTGTGCAACAGTGGAATCAGCTGCCATGAGAGGTGGTGAGCTCCCCCTCACTGGCAGTCTTTAAGCAGGGATGCTCTAGGCTGATCCTGCACTGAGCAGGGGGTTGGACTAGATGGCCTACATGGCCTCTTCCAGTTCTGTGATTCTACCACCACCATCACTACCAGCTCTTCTTTTCCTCCTCCTTCTCTTGCTTTCTCTTTCTCTCTCTCCTCTGTCCAGTACTTCTAGTACAATATCCATCTTCTGTCACTTTGGCCAACCATGTCACCTGAATAGGAACTGACATGCCGCTTTACATTCTGCCATTTGGTTATCATTCCTTCTCTTAAGACAGAAAAATAAACGGAATGTCCAAAAAGCTCACATTTTTATATGACCAATAAGCAAAACAAATTAAACTCATAGGCTAAATTCTGCTTTATGAAGAATAAAAATCCTCAGCTCTCTGTCTTCCTCTTTCCCACACTTGCCAATTACCTAAATACCTTTTGAAAGCACTAGAATTCTTCTGAACAGCCAACGGGAAAGCAGGAGGATCCACTCAGAATAAGTACTCTTTTTTGGAGGTAGAGGACATGATTATCTCAAAAGTACCGCAAGCCTTTAACCCTGCCAATTTTATTTGAGTTTTTATAGTGATTCTTATATTCTTCCAACACTCTGGTCTCACACGTGAAAAATTCCATGAATTGTAATCAGTACTTGGAAGCCTGTGTGGAATGAATTTGTTAGGCTGGGATGCAGAGAGTGGGTTCATCCATATGGAACGGACTCCATGAAATGCATTGGGGCTTGAGGTGATAGTAGAAACAACAGCTGTAGGAGGGACTGGCTCATTCACACATGCAAATCGTGAGTTAATGCTGCAACCACTGTGTTGGCCGTATAGGAACATGTGAAACAGGCCATAGAGAAAGCCTGAGAATTTGATTGACTGTATGCCTTGAATCTAGACTAGACATTTCCACAGTTGTAAGGATTTCCAGTCATGGTGTGTGATAGTACCCCTCCCATGACAGCTCGAAATGTCCCAAATACTGTTCTTGGAAGAGGGGGGAGCCTAAGGAAATGATTGGTGTGGGAGTTACACTGCCATGGGAGAGGGAAGGCAAGAACATCACACTCTGTGAGGGAAAATCCTTGTTTCTGTGTACACGTTCATCTAGATCCAACCGTATGTTTCATCTAGATCCAACCGCATGTTTCTGTGCTTTTTAGTGGTTAAAATGTCAATTAAATATAGCAGGTTTTGGGGAGAGGATTGTCGATGAAGCCTTAGCCCAGGCAGGTTAATAGTTAGAAGGAGAAGGAAGGAGCTCTCAGCTAGAGCTGGACTCTGTCATGATGGAAGGATAATTGGTTGCTATGTTAAACATCCCCCCGAGATTTTTTTCAACTTTTTTTATTTTTGTGCACACGTGGGGACTGGCCCACGTGTGCACAAACCTCCCCCGGCCCCCCAGCTGCCCCCGGAGCGCTGATTTAGCGATCCGCACTCCGGGGGCAACTTCGCTATTAGATATATAGATAGCCTGAACTTATCACATCTTGGAAGCTACAGGAATGGGGGACCATCAAGGAATGGGCTGCAGAGAAAGCCAATGCAGACAGCCTTTGCTTCTTACTTGCCTTCAAAGCCCCATGCTGGGGTAGTTTGTAAGTCAGTTGCGTGATGGACATTCTTCTGGCCTCCTTGATGGACAGGTGTGACTTAAAGGGGAATCTCGGAAGCTAAGCAGGGTCAGCCCTGGCTAGTATTTGGATGAGAGACCTCCAATACCAGGAATATTAGGACTGTGCCATGGAGGCAGACAACGAGAAATCACCTCCAAATGTATCTTGCCTTGAAAACCCTACAAGGTCACTGTAAACCAGCTGTGACTTAATAGCAAAAACAACAACTCTCAGCTGAGTTTGGATACAGGCATAATGGAAGGGTGCCGGAGTGCTGAGTCTTCTTCTTCCAACCTCACTGAAGTTGGTAGCTGATAGGAGACCCACTCAATTGCAGCTGGACCTCGGCGTGTTTGAAAATGTCTGGCTGCTTGCCTCTGTTCCCTTCAGCCTCAGTGAGTATATTGAGAAGGATTTGGTTTCACTTACATGCTCTGGCTATCTTGGTCCATAGGAATCAAAGAGGCTTCACATTTCATTGTTAAGTAAATGCCTAGTATTTTAGGCAACACCCTTTTTTTCTCAGCGTTCGTTCTTGAAAGCATCTTTCTTTCAAATCCTCTGTGCTGTCTGAGTCAGCTAAGACCAAAATCATTCTTTCAAGGTAAAAAAAAAAAACTTCCCTGAATGATCTTTTGAAAAATGCTGGCAGGGAAATGCTCATTTTTTATTGTGGGTACAGAAGGTGGGGAAGAGAGTATTTGCTTCTTCACTGAAGTGACCCCATGATTATCTATCAAATATCTCCCCAAAGCCTGAAATCTTTTTTGAGCAATTGTGTTTTTATAAAAGCTTTGCCTTCCCATACGATGGCTTTTACAGGATTCAATGTGAAGTCTTAAAGTGCAGTGTGGCAGACAAGGACAAAAGGGTTCAAACAAAGCAGGGCAGGGGAGAAAAAGAAGACTTTTTTAGTACAATTTAATTGGCCCTTTTTAACAATTAGGACTGGAGGAGAGATCTTGAGTGATGAGGCCATATTCTATCTCTGCATCTGAACAGCAATGGCAATGTCGACATCTGGAGTTTCAGTGACATAATAATATCAGATCAAAAGTTGTAAAATTCTGGATGGTTTAGTCTAATAGCTGGTGGATGATATTTTTAATAGGAAGGCAATATGAATGTGTGTCCATAGCACATGCTCTAACATGTTTTCAGATAATTTTCATCCGAGTTTTGTCCCAGATTTTGGAGTTTTGACTCAGTCTTGTTTCCAAAACAGAACCGATGTGGTATTGATTCTCTTTCCTTTGCCTTCCCATACGATGGCTTTTACAGGATTCAATGTGAAGTCTTAAAGTGCAGTGTGGCAGACAAGGACAAAAGGGTTCAAACAAAGCAGGGCAGGAGAGAAAAAGAAGACTTTTTTAGTACAATTTAATTGGCCCTTTTTAACAATTAGGACTGGAGGAGAGATCTTGAGTGATGAGGCCATATTCTATCTCTGCATCTGAACAGCAATGGCAATGTCGACATCTGGAGTTTCAGTGACATAATAATATCAGATCAAAAGTTGTAAAATTCTGGATGGTTTAGTCTAATAGCTGGTGGATGATATTTTTAATAGGAAGGCAATATAAATGTGTGTCCATATCACATGCTCTAACATGTTTTCAGGTAATTTTCATCCAAGTTTTGTCCCAGATTTTGGAGTTTTGACTCACTTAGTCTTGTTTCCAAAACAGAACTGATGTGGTATTGATTCTCTTTTCCCCCCAAATTTTGCACAAAGCTGCATATATGCAATAACTCAAATTATTTTGGACTGTTTCCATCACCCTCTTTTTTCATATCTGCAATGTATGTGTCTTGGAATCACTACAATAAAAACAATCTGGATATGACTGTACTTAAAGCTGAGAACATACTCAGGTCCATCATGGGAATATTCATCTGTCACTAGTGCCAGGCAATATCCAAGGGCAGTCATATCCACATTTAGACATGGAGAGCTCCAGATACCTGAGATCAGTTGACTGATCTAGAAGCTTGAGTGCAGCAAGCCGAAGGCATTACACTGTTGCACAGGCAATTTATTTCTATGTGACCTCACCAATCTGAAGGTTTCATCATTTCCAGCAATTGCCAGAGTCACACACACACACACCCTATTCACTTGTGTGCAGAAGGCATCTGAGATCCATGGTGGATCCCTAGACTAAAGCATCATCCTCAGACCCCGGCATTCTCGATCTAAACTCCAGAGATCCCAGCAACATTTAATCATAAGCAACTTGTTTCTAAGAAGCTACTGAATGATTTCCCCTAGTTTAAACTGCCCTCGCCAGAAAATCGTGAACAGGTTTCTGTTGGTTCCAAGTCAAAATCCATCTCCACCAGCATCCTGTTTTCAGTTGTGTGCAGGCAAATGACTGCAGAAAAGTCACAAGCAGAGCTAGTATGCACTGCTGTTATGTTATTGTTTTACCCCACATCTAGCTATTGAGACAGATGCTGCCTATTAAGAAGGAGGTTCCAATTAACCAAAAAGGTAATAGTCATTGACAGGCCATTATTTTTTCCCCTAATCCTTTTCATAGCCATCTCTAGATTTGGGGGCAATGGATCCTGTAAGTGATGTGCGATGGGTGACAAAATATTTCTTTTATTGTCTGGAATGATTTACTGGTATTCTATTTTGTTGGGGGATCCTAAGTTCTAGTGTGATAAAAGAGAAACTGCTGGGAACATCTGCCAACTATACTGGTTGGAACGTACCCCTGATAGATTATCCATTGAGTCACTGTTTATTATCACTTCCTTTCCCACTGCCTTCACCTCATGCAACTGTAAAAAAAAGAAAAGGGGAAAAAAACCCTCAGACAGTGAGACCCCCAAAATATTTCCACAGAATACTGGATTTTTTTATTTTGAACAATTAACTTCTCAATGCACATCCCTCTAAAAAAGAACAAGTTTGCCTCTGATCTCAAGAGCAGTCTGTGAATTTTTGCAGAGAGGGAATCCTTTCTCACCACACATGGCTGGGTGACTGTTCAAAAATCTGTGTTAAACCCATTTTATAAATCAGTTTTTAATTTGCATTTTATAGAATTGGATAATACGTTAATAAAAAGCAACTTCCTCCAAACACTTCCAGATGACAAAATAATTACTGAATTACTTTTTTTTTTTTTGAGCTCTGAGTGTTATGAATATTAGACGGTTTTAAGAGACGCTTTGTGCTTATGCTGTTTTTTGACCATTATAAATATTGGCTGGCTGACTGACTGATTTGTAATTACAGGAGACTCCAAAGGTTCCTCAGGACAGCCACTGTTCCAGGCTGGTGTAGTGGTTAGGAGCGGTTGATTCTAATCTGGAGAGGTGGGTTTTTCCCCACTCCTCCAACATGAAGCCTG
This sequence comes from Gekko japonicus, assembly GCF_001447785.1. Taxonomy (NCBI): domain Eukaryota; kingdom Metazoa; phylum Chordata; class Lepidosauria; order Squamata; family Gekkonidae; genus Gekko; species Gekko japonicus. Next base: position 222,615 of record NW_015163637.1, on the reverse strand, counting down.
CCGAATGACCTTAAGCTGGTCACAGTTTTTTCAGAATTCTTTCAGCCCCGCCTCAGGTGCCTGTTGTGGGGAGGGGAAGGGAACTGTAAGCCTGAGACTTCTTAAGGTAGAGAAAAGCAAGGTATAGCAACCTTCTGCTTTTCTTTCTGGACACAAGTTGTTGGTGGAGTGTGAGAAATAAGGAAGCAAATAAAAGTAGCCAACTGAAAGGGAAATTCAGTTTTCTTCCCAGCATTTGTTTGATGGGTGAATATCATAGATGTCTGCAGAATCAGTGAGGCAGAGGAGGCAGATTGAAAAGTCCCAGAGGGAAGCTATTGTCATGCTTTCATGCTGAACCAAGTTGTACAAGTACATTTGGAGAGCTTTTTGATGTTATAAGTGGAAAGAGAAGTTGGGGGGGAGGAGTAAAGGAGCTTTATGGGGTTTTTTAATAAAAAAAATACAGTATATCTCAGAGGAAAGAAATAGAGGCAAAAATACATAATCAATAGAGCAAAAACTTCCAGTTGTGCAGTAAAGTGTGGTAAAAGGCAGCAAATGAAGGCAGGAAGTAATCATATTTAATACTATTTATTATTTACATTGGACTTACAAATGAGTGTTGTGCAAAAAAAAAAAATCAATACAAAGAGCCAGGCCTTAAAAAACCCAAGAAGTCTTAAGTGATAAAGTGCAGTGCAGACACAAGAAAGAGGAAAGGGAGAGGAGGAGAGTCACATTTTAAGGCCTGAGAGGCCAGATGCATCTTCAGGTGTTGTTTGAGAAACCAAGGAGAAGGGGATTTAATAAATGCTAAACCGAAGAGTATCCTGTATCTAAATGAGACAAAAGAAGGAAAAGGGTGAATAACCAAAGGTGAGAATATCTTTTATTTAAGCTATGTAAAATATCATGGCCCTGCCCTGAATGACTCAAGCTAGCCTCATCTCATCAGATCTCAGAAGCTAAGCAGGTTAGCACCTGATTAGTACTTGAATGGGAGACCACCAAGGAATACTGGGGTCACTAGTAGGGTTGCTACCTCTGGGTTGGGAAATACCTGGAGATTTGGGGGGTAGAGCCTGAGGAGGGTGTGGTCTGGGAAGGGGAGGGACTTCAACGGGGTGTGATTTCATAGAGTCCTCCTTCGAAGGCGGCCATTTTCTCCAGGTGAATTGATCTCTGTTGCCTGGAGATAGGTCGTAGTGGGAGATCTCCAGCTACTACCTGGAGGTTGGCAAACCTATTCACTTGGCAGATGCAGGCAATGACACACCACTTCTGAACATCTCGCCTTGAAAACCCTAGAGGTTCACCATAAGTTGGGTGTGACCTGATGGCACTTTCCACCACCACAATACTACTGGATAGGAGAGATCAACAGTACAATTCTGTACAGAGTTACATCCTTCTAAATCCACTGACTCAAGAGGCTTACAAGGCTGCAAGCCTGCTTACAAATTAATTGTAAGTAGGATAAGGGAGATAGAAAAAAGAAGAGAGAGAAAGCAAAGTGTTTGTTCCCGTGAGTGGAATTCACTCTCAGTTTTGATTTGTTATTTTATTTGCTTCATTTATACCCCTCCTTTCTCCCAAGTGGAGACTGAAAGCAGCTTATGTTGTTCTCCTCTCCTCCATTTCATTTTCACAACAACCCTGTGAAGTAGCTTAGACTGAGAGGGTGTGACTGGCCCAAGGTCACCCAGCAAGCTTCTATGGCAGAGTGGGGATTCAATCCTGGGTGTCCTGGGTCCCAGTCTGACACTCTAACCACTACACCGCACTGAGTCTAAGCAGAGCTATGTTACTGATAATGGATACCAAGTAAGGATACCAAGTAATGGATACCAAGGGACAGGGGTCATTTCGTAGAAAAAGAGCTAGGGAAACTCATTAGCATAACTCATTAGCATATGCCACACCCCCTGACATCAGGGGCCCGGTGGTGGACCTGCAAGGCCAGCAGGAGTGCGAGGAAGCCCTGCCAAGGCCCTCCCTAGCCCCAGGCAGGCAGGGGTGGGGAGAGGCGAGGAGGAAGCAACTTACCCTCCCTCTTCTCCTGCCTCCTCCTGGCTGAATGAGGGCTGGAAGCGGGGCAGCCGGAAGCAGGGGGCGGGGCTTCGTCATGTGCCCCGCCCCCCTGCACCTCACCCGGGGGAACTGCGTTCCCCCCCGAAATGACCTCTGCCAAGGGGATGAAAAACCCCTTGAAGATGGTAGTTCTGCTCTATTCTGCTATGGTCAGGCCTCACCTGGAGTACTGTGTCCAGTTTTGGGCACCACGTTTTAGGAAGGATGTTGACAAGCTCGAGCGTGTCCAGAAGAGGGCAACCAGGATGGTGAGAGGGTTGGAATCCAAGTTTTACAAAGAAAGGCTGAAAGAGTTGGGTATGTTTAGCCTGGGAAAGAGAAGGCTTAGAGGGAACATGATTGCAGTCTTCAAATATTTGAAGGGCTGTCATGTAGAAGACGGAGCAGATCTATTCTCTCTTGCTCCGGATTGCAAGACTAGATCTAATGGGTGGAAATTACAAGGGAGTTGATACTGGCTAATTATCATTGAGAAATTTCCTAACTGTAAGAGTGGTTGAGCAGTGGAACAGACTGCCTTGGGAGGTGGTGGATGCTCCTTCGCTGGATGTTTTCAAGTGGAGGCTAGACAACCATCTTTCGGGTATGTTGTAGGGCTATCTTTCGGCTATGCTCCTGCAGAGTGTGCAGGGGGTTGGACCAGATGACCTGCAACGTTCCTTCCAACTCTAACATTCTATGATTCTATAAGAGTATTCCAAGGCTGCAGCTAGTGCAGAATGCTGCTGCTAGATTACTTGTTGCAGTCAGTTACTGGGGTCATATGACCCCAATCCTACACCAATTACACTGGCATTAGTCTGAGCTCAGTTCTAGGTGTCGGTTTTGACCTTGGCTTGGGTCCATGTGGGGTATCTGAAGGACTGTCTTCTCCCATACATTCCTGCCTGGGAACTAAAATCACAGGCAGAGGGCCTCATGACTGTCCATTGACCAAAGATGCTTGTCTAGTGGGTACACAAGAGAAGGCCTTTTCAGTGGCAGCCCCATGATTACGCAGCAACCTCCACAGGGAGGTGTGCCTGGCACCCTCACTCTCATTTATTGGGAGGCAGCTGAAAATGGCTTTATTCATGAGGGCATTTGATTAGTTCTTCTGCCCATCAGCAATTATAAATGGCTGATTTAATTCCTGTTTTGTATGTATTTTGTTGTATTTTATTATTATTTCCATTGTAAACTGCCTTGAGTTCTTATAAGGTAGAACAATAGCTAATGAATGTTTTAAATAAATAAAATTTTAAAGAAATAAAATAAAGAATGAATGGTAGAATTATTGGGTTATGAAAATAAGAAGCAGGAGACTGACCAGATATGAAGGTGCACAGAGAGTTTATAAAGGTGAATATATACAGATATTTACCAGGCCATTGAGCAGCATGCCGTGCCTTAGTCTCTGAGAACTGAGTCCCCCATAGCTAACTAAGCAGACAGCTATTATGCTGAACTCTAGTCAATCCCTAACAAGGTGATGTAATCTCTAACAAGACCTGAAAGAGCAACACCTGGTAGAAGCACCTGTCTGTAGTTACATGATTGCTAGCCTGACAGCTAGGTTTGACAGTCAGATCAAACTCATATATAGTAACTGCTTGCTACCTTTGACATTTTGACTCATATCTTAATAAGAATTGCTTTTTTAAATACAACATTTATTTATGACAGATTTATATGATTTATGTGATTTGTGACTAACCTGAGTGAGGATTTTCTGCTGCTCAAGATTTGTTAATCAGTGAGTGTCTAAGGGAATCAAAGGTAAAAATAATTTGGCTGCCTATTTAAATAATTTCCCACCCAGTGGAGCAGCAGTGCAGGAAGGATGGGAAGGGGTTAGACCTCAGCTGGACTGTGTGAGAAAGTACATCGCAAAAAAACTGGTTGTGTTGTAATACTCTGTGAGGATGCCATACAGCAGTACACTGAATAGCCGTGAGTAGGTTGATGAAGGCCAAGTTCAGACTGGCAGTTTGGCCCAGCAGCGAAACGTTTCAGGAACTTTTCAGTAGCAGATTAAAGGGGCAAGTTCACACACGCACATCTGTCAGGCGTCCCTCAGCCGTACTCAAGCTGTCTTTTGCCGCTTCCCTCCCAAGTTTAAAAAGTACCCGGTGAAAGTGGTAGCAAACCGTGTGTAGAGTTGGTTGATTCCGGTTCCCTGACATGTGAACGCAAGCACCGCTAAGGCAGGAACAACCTGCAGTCATTGATAACAGGTGCTGGATGTTTCCACGGCAGGCACCCATGCACCCAATGCTCATAGACACATGCAGTGAAGCACTGAAACAGCCGCTAACAGCTCACCAGGGTCAGGCCAACAGTGCAAACGCTCCCTTGTGCTTCCTCCATGGTATCCTCCTGCTTCATTCGCTGCAGTGTGAATGGGAATACCACGAACAAGCCGTTGCCGGTCTGTTCTGGGTCTTCTTTGCCACGACTCCCTAGCACTTCAAATTGCCAGTCTGAACTCGGCCGAAGTCTATCAAATACTTTTGTGATAAACAGTATGTGAGCTGAACAGGAGTGTTAGAACACCTCTGGCTGATTCTGAGAATCTCAGTGGCCAAGGCCTGCCTCCATTCTATGCTCTCAAAGTTGGATGAAGCATGGAGAGTCACACCTCGAAGGACCAAATACAGGGAAGGGTACTCTTACAAATTACAGTCAGGGTAGAATAATTTTTCACAGGCCTCTTAAGTGGCACATCTATATCAGCTTCTAATGTGTGTTCCACCTCAGCTTTTTGAAGTGATTGTATGAGATATAAACCAAAGTTACATCCAGAAGTACACCATCGAAGACTTTCACGGCCGGAGTTCTTTAACAGTTATAGATTTTCCGGGTTGTATGACCGTGATCTTGGCACTATAGTATCTGCCATTTTGCCAGCAGCTGTGACCGGCATCCTCAGAGGTATAACACAGAATGATGGAGTACTCTCTGTGTCAATGTGAGAAGAAAATTTATGTATATCTACTACAGGTGATTTATATCTATTCGGGAAGGTGGGGTAGGGCTCAGTCATTACCTTGTAGGCGCTTCCCAGGCTGTGACATGCTAATGGAGGAGCTTTCCTGAGGAGGTTCTTTTGCATATGGATTGGCTGTTGAAATTCTAATCTCATCTGTAGTGCTGTTGTAAGATGTAGAGCATTTTGTGTTTTTCAGGACAGGAAACCATGCCCTATTTATTTATTTTTAAACTCTCTTCTTTCCTGTTGAAATTGTGTTTATGTTTATGAATTTCAATGGTTTCCCTGTGTAATCTGACATGGCAATTGGATGTGTTGTCCAGCATTTCAGTGTCTTGGAATAAGATACTGTCTCCTGTTTGAGTTAGGCTATGTTCAGCCACTGTAGTAGATATAAATAAATTTTCTTCTCACATTGACACAGAGAGTACTCCATCTCTCTGTGTTATACCTCTGAGGATGCCAGTCACAGCTGCTGGTGAAATGTCAGTTACTACAATGCCAAGACCATGGCCATATAGCCCAGAAAATCTACAACTACATCCAGAAGCGTCACAAAGCCTTTCTGAAGGGGGAGGGGTAGCTCCAGTTGCTGATTTCTGACTAGGATCTTAGTTAATGCCTTCTATGTAAGTGACTCAACATAATTAGGCTGTAAAATGGAAACTTTATTAATATTTTAATTAGATGCAAAAAAGGATGGCTACTTACTTCCAGTCGGTATGTGATATTACATTTCAGTCCTCTCTGCCCTCATTTTCCCCAAGCCCTTATCTTTTCTCAGATTCCGGATTATCACTATTTTAATTCTAGTTTCTTTGGGCCTTACCTTCCTTACCTCCTAGAAGCTTCTTCCCTATCCTTTTATGTCGGTTCCCAAAAGCCAAGGGTCTACATTCCACATGAGATTTTAATCCCAGCCAGAGATCCAATTTCCACCTCTCTCAGAGAAGCTCAGCTGCAAACATTCTGACAGCATCGTTCACTGAAGCATTGAAATACTTGTGAACATTCTATACATCACACCAGCTCAGCCAGTGATCATCAGAGGCTTCACTGCCCCAAACCCAATGCGGGGTAGATCAACTAGCAGGCAATATTCCAATGAATAAAGCATTGGGAAGTGTTCATACTAGATTGAATTTTTTCAAGTGTTCTTTGTAGTAAAAAAATACATCCAGAACACGGAAAATGCAGGAAATTATGTGCTCTACATGATTTTTTGTTTGTTTGTTTCAAAAAACTTATTCTTTAAACTTATTTCACAGCACTAGTCAAAATAGTAGCACATTTTTGGGGGGGTGTGAGATTATGAGTTCCATAATTTCTTTGAAGTATCAAAACAAAATACGACTAAATGAATTTTCAATTATCCTGTGTGATGATAGTAATGTAGGAAAGTTGCTGCCGAGATTAAAAAAAAAATCTAAAGGATTAAGATAAATGGAATGTTGCTCGTAAGGAAAAAACCCATCTTTGTGAAATTAAGCAGAATTTGAACTCTCAAATTTGACCTAAAGTGTCAATTATAATTGGTTATTTACACTGGAAAATGTGCACAGAAGCCCTGGCAGCAATAAGTTAGTGATTATGTTCTTTCAAAAAAACATGCACTCTGCATTTTTAAAAAGAAATTCCTAATTAAATCCTAATTAGGATGTGCAGCAGAGTGTTAATTCCTGCTCGTTATTCCACCAGGGCATTTCTGACAATTTCAGGAACATAAGCTTACTCAGATATGTAAGAGATAATTATCAATAGGACCACTGAATAACAGGCTCAGTGAAGTGTTTGTTATGTAGGTAAGGTAAGGAATTTGGCAGCAAGTGGCTTTTTCCTAAGGGACATTTTATTTACTGTTATTTGCAAGTGGATCTTTTCAGGGGAACAGTTGACATGTAGAGAGGGCCACATCAACACTGGCAAGCGTTAATATGTTTCAGTGTTTTAAAAGATCAGATTTTTTCCCCTTCCCAGACCTTCACACTGCTCAGTGCAAATGCAATCCCATAATAATTTTGGTACTTAGGGCTTGCTTCGCACTCCATTTATTGGACCATTGAATTCAGTGGACAGGGTCTTTTATTCTTGTCCTGATTTACCAGCAAATTTAATGAATATATAGCCCTTCCCATTACATCTCCAGATTGACCAATAACTTGGATGAAAGTCTGGCTGGAAGGCGGAATGTTGATGGAAGTTTCAGCCCAGCCAATACTTGTGAAGAATGCTCACTGGTTCCGCTTGAGTTCCTGCTGATGGGACAACTTTTCAGAATCCCACTAACTTGATGTCCAAATCCCAAGCATCCCATCTGCAGACATCATGTATACTTAGTTAGTGAATCCAATCATTTTTTTTTCCACCCTGGAAACGTGTGTGTAAAGTGTCATGGAGTCATAGTTAATTTATGGTGATCCCATAGGACTTTCAAGGGAAGTGATTAAGCAGAGGTGGTTTGCCATTGCCTTTCTCTGCAGGATCTTCCTTGGTGGTCTCCCTTCCCAGGACCGACCCTGCTTAGCTTCCAAAATATGACAAGATGTACCATGCTTCCTTCCTTCTCTCTGGAAACACAGCCATGTATTTGTTGTAAAATAGTCAAATATTGTTTAATACTCAGACTATTTGATGGATCTTGCTCTATTGGAAAGAAGAGAGTTCTTTGCTTTTAAAAAACCTTTATTACTAAGGGAAAAGGGTTCATGGGATTGCTACAAATCAACATAACACTAAGAGCTACATTTGTATGCTGCCTACAGACAAAAAAAGCACACACGTAATGGCGAAGATTTCCTCCTTCTTCTTGACCCTTGAAAGGAAGTCACCTGAAACAAATGACCAATCTGTGTTAACAGTAGAAGTTACTTTTCCCGGGCTAATTTCCCATTGGTTCAGTGCCAGGTATCCCTTCCAGGTCAGTCTAAACAATAGCAAACTAGGAATACAAGTTAACCCCATAATGACTGAATCATCAGACCTTGTAAACACATACATTTCCAACACCCCTTCTCAAGGTCTGACATGTAAGTCGTACATACACATACAAAAACATTATTCATTATTCAATTCAACATTTGTACCAATCATATTCAACA